>NW_005353685.1:173590-199180 GCF_000412655.1 Myotis brandtii | reverse complement strand
CACGTACAACCCAGCGAAAATAACAAAATACGGTTTACTTGTTCGGATGGTGTGCGAGAGTGACACCGGCTATATCTGCAATATGGAGATATACACTGCTGAAGGAAGGAAATCTTAGGTGATACCTTACTGCCTACTATGGAGGTAAAAAAACTAGAGGCCTCTAGGCTACATCCAAACTACAGACATTATAATTATTACTTTTGGAGGAGGGCACTAGAGATTATCACATTTTTTAAAATTAGTTGTCAAAATTACAAGTCAGGAGATATCACATAACATTTTAGATGCCTAGCATTTTATTTTTTTAAACTAGAATATTTGACAATACTAGACACTCATTTCCTGCATAGCAACAACTCGTTGGAGCTGAGCAGTGGTTTCTCTCTTTAGATGGGATACTCTACAGTTGGCTTTGACTCACCAAGTCCTGAAGTCAGGTTGAGTCTGTAACCTACCAGATGCCTACAGACTCCTAATATGGTGCCTAATATGGCATTTAAGGTTCTTCACAATCAGACCTCAGCAATTTCAGCCTTAATGCTGTGGTCAGACCACACTTTATTGATCCTTGAGCATAAGGATGCCTTTTAAAACCTTATCCCTTGCACATGCTTCTTCTACTTGTGCCTTATTGAACTCCTATTCAGCTTTCAAGTCTTGTGAAAAATGAAGATTCCTGGGCTCTAGCCCCAGAGACCATGATTCAGTAAGTTTAGTGTGGGGCCCAGGAGTGTGCATTTTAAACATCACCCCCTAGGTCAGTGGTTCTCAACCTTCTGGCCCTTTAAATACAGTTCCTCATGTTGTGACCCAACCATAAAATTATTTTTGTTGCTACTTCATAACTGTAATTTTGCTACTGTTATGAATCATAATGTAAATATCTGATATGCAGGATGGTCTTAGGCGACCCCTGTGAAAGGGTTGTTCAACCGCCAAAGGGGTCACGACCCACAGGTTGAGAATTGCTGCCCTAGGTGATTCTGATGCAAGTGGTCTGACAACAGCACTTTGAAAAACACAGTTCTAAGATTAAGAGGATTTAGTTTGGCTAATACTTTACAGCTTCTCTGACATCTTAAGACTTGATGCCCATCTCCAATTACATTTCAGGAGAATATAAAATTGTAAAAAGTTGTACAAACTTGTATTCCAAACCCAAGTTCTAAAACTTGCCTGTTTGACATTTCTCTTTGGAATTTGCTCTCTGACTCTTGGAGGCATAGTTCATGTTCCCTGGTAGTTGAACTCAAAGTGTTTCCAAATCCTATATAAAGAGATAACATTTTGAAATAAAATGCCAGGAAACAGCTGAATGGAGCTTTTCACAAGATCTAAAAGGGCTCACTTTATGCAACAGATATAACCTGGCTAAGGAAGGAATGCATAATTCTTCTCAATAATAAAATTTCATTTGCATAGCTAAATAAGGGAACAAAAATAAGAGAGTAAAACCACGAAATATGTAGGGTAGCTTATTAGTTACTATATTAAAAGGTCTCTAAGTCACTATTATTTACTTACTAGAGGCCCGATGCACAAAATTCATACAAGGGGCTTGGCCCTCACAGCCATGGCGGCTTGCCTTTCGGCCCTCGCAGCCCTGGCTTCGTCCAGAAGGACATTCGGAAGGTCGTTCGGCTGTCTGGTCTAATTAGCATATCATGCTTTTATTATTATAGATTTTTAATTCATGTAAATGATCAAATTAAAGTTCATTCAATATTTTCAATGGTCTACACATAATTAAGTTAATTAAAATGTTTCTATACACAGGGAAACATATATTGTAATTGATTTTCCCAGTGTCAAAGCTATGCCTCATAGGATTAGGCTGCCTCGAATGATCAGTATAAATTGTTTCTTAACTTGCAGTAGACAGTGCTTTTAATTTTGAGGTAGGGACCAGTAGTTGTCTTGTAATATAGGAAATTGTGCCTACTGATCCCATGCTGGAGATTTTTCTGGTCTACGCTGTGAAGGTGGTCAAATCCTATTCCTTCTGAAAGGAGTATTAGCTCTTTAGGTAATTCTTAGAACCCTGAAACAATATTTCAACTTCTATTTGCTTCCTTAAGAAAGCCTTTTAAAAAATAGGACTGGGGTGGATACATTAAGAGTCAACTATAATTCTGAGGAAATGATTTCCCTTCTTGCAGCCATCATGGGAGAGACTGTCATCATCTCACTGTCATGTCATACACTTACCAAGATTTCCACTTCACTGTTTTAGTGAACAGGAGTAAGTCTGCCAGTAACTCAAGGAACTAAATCCCATTATTTTTGGATTGAATATGACTTAAATACAATATTTAATGCAAAGAAACAAATCCTTTCCTATTTATTTATACCTGATAAAGTTAATAGTTCTCCTATAAATAAAAGTTATCTTTTATTTTCTTGGCTAGCCGATGAATACTTTTAGAAAGGAAATATTTTTGTCCCAAATATTAGCAGACCATGTGTGATCTTAGAATGGAGAGCTGGATAGTTTGTTTTATGAGAAAAAATTGAATAAGCAATCTGAATTTGAATAGGGTCTTTAACTAGATAGGGGAACAACAGAATAGAAAAAGCTTATTTGTATACTATCCTCATGGGATGACCTTGACCCTTGTCCTCAGGAGGAGGAAATGCTATCTGTGGAAGGGTCGAATTTTCAGTTTTGCTAAAAATTATAATCTTAACAAACCAAAGGTAATTAAGCAAACAAATAAAAAAAGACAAAAAAAATTAGTCCCAGAGGCTGAACTGAAAAAAATTCAAAGAATATCTCAAGAAATTACTTCATGCTAACATACAATTTTACCTGATGTGTTTGTGTTCTTATCAGCTGAAAAGCTAGTAACTTCCATTAAGTTCTCATCATCAAAATCATCCCAAACTTCATTTTCCAATTCGAAGTTCACATTCAAAACTTCTGAAAATGAAGAGTTGTTTTTATCCACATCTATCAAATTCTGGTTTCCAGATGCATTAAGATTTCTGTTAAATAGCACTGCTTGAGGGGCTTTCTCATTTAAAGTTGTAGAATAGATCCAGCTAGAAAAATCTGCCATGCGTATGAATAAAAGAGTTTAGGTACTTTTTAAACCATAAGCATATCATCTACTGATCTATCAAACATATCTTTTAAGTATAAAACAGAGGTCTTGAATAGTAGTTTTCAAAAGCATTGGGTCAAGCATTATTGAATACTGTGTTTAACCAATTCTACTCACTCAATTACACACACTGATAGTTGCTGACTTTAATTTTTAATGGATTCTTGTAGATTAAATAAAATTTCCATCTTAATTCCTCTATGAGAATAACCCCACTCCAAGCTAGAGTTATTATTAGAAAATGGTCTTCCTCCCTTCAGCTCTTCTCCCTACAAGTTAATTTTGAGTGTTTTTATGAAATATATTTATCCAAAATATATCTTAATTTTTCTCCTGCTAAAAAATCTTTAGTGTTATACACTGTTTGAAGGCTGGGCTTAGAGCCAGACTACCTGGGTGAAAATTCCACCTTCCTCATTTACTAGTTGTATGATCTTAGACAAGAAGCTTAAACCTGCTGAGCCTAGTTTTCTCCTCTGTGGAATGATAATAATATCTACAAGATTGTTATAGGGACTAAACGACTTCTCTTATGCAGTTTTCCATGACAGTGTGCTAATAATTGTTTAATGACTGCTTCTCCAAAAAGTATGAATATACATACATATTGTTTATGTATTATATATATTTATTATAAGCAAAGAATATGCAGCACACAATTTGCAAATAATAAAATATACAGCATGCTTTATTATAAGTTCCATATATCTAATTGATTCTCACTGAATGTTTTCATTGAATTTTGCCAAACTTTTACATCTATGGTTGCAATTGACAAGTGAATGTAGTTCTCACATGAATGTTGTTTGATATTTTTGTTGACGTTAACAAATAGGATAAAAGTTAAATAACAAAGACATATGTTGGGACTTTACCCATTCATCCACTGACTCAAGCAACTTCTTTGCTGAATTGGATTATATTTTTCAAATACTAGATGAATACTCCCTCAGTTTTTGTGTGCTATTCACAATGTAATGGCTACGGACACAATACACTTCTAAATTTAATTTGTACTATTAACATTTTCTACATCACTTTTTAAAGTCTAAACAACAAACAAAACAATAAACCAAGTCTTGATTTGTGTGTTTGCTGATTTCCATGGTATAAATACTTCCACTATGGTTGATTTTAAGGTATCAACATAACATCACTGAATGCAAAGTTGAAAAGAAAGGCTAATAGCACCCTATTGTATAATATTTTCACTATATAGATACAAATATAGATGTAAAGAATCTCAAGAACACAGATAATAAAACATAGTAGAATAAATAGGATCTGATTAGTTTTGAGTATTTATAGCCTTTGTGTTTAATATTTTATTTAATTGAAAGTTTATATATAATTAAACTTCTAATAATAGTTCAAAGATTCCCAAAATTTTAATAATAATCTCTCATAAGCCAGTATAAGCTTGCTCCAATCACTGCTAAGTTTCCTTCATTTTAAAGATCCTCTATCTTCTTCTTCACCTTTCCAAATCCTATTTTGTCCTTCAACTGCACCTACAACTACAGTTCACATTATTCTACTTTGTCCTTAAACTTCACCTACAACTACAGTTCACATTATTTTGTATATTGGTACACATTCACAATATAATATGTCCTAAAAATAGAACTAGGTACAAAGTGCATAGGGAATAGGACCTAAACTTACAACGGCAGTCAGAGTAACCACCTTTCAGATAGTAACATGGTAAGACGGTAACATTGGAATTTGAACTTGATAGAATTTTGTGACTATGGAGCAGGGAAAGAAGGAAAGTCAAGATATTCCATGAAGGGAGAACAGTATGTGAAAAGCATAACAGTATGAGAGACAAGGGAATTTGGAAAACTGTATGTTTTTAGATTTTATGGAACACAAAGTAGAAGGAGAAGGCAGGGCCCACTGAGATTGCATAGGCAGTTAAGTGTGAGAGTGTGTTGAAGCTTGTTTGACATGTTAAGAAATTTACTTTATTTTCTTATAGGTAATGAATATTAAAAATATTTTAGCAAGAAGCTTACATGATCAGGTATGCCTATTAGATCACTTGGAATAGTATGAATTAGAGGATGAGATTGGAAGCAAAGAAAAAAAGTTAAGAAAGCCACTGCAATAAGTGAAAGACAATGAGTATTTAAACTAGAGTATCAGCAGAAGAAACAGAGAGGAAAAAATAAATATAGAGATGTTTAGGTGGTAAAATACATAGGACTTGGTGATTAATTACATGTGAGGTAAGATATTTAGGCTGACTCTTTTCTGCCTTTTAGCAGTTTGGAAAATAAGAGAGTTCTTTTACTCAGCTAAAGAAAAATGAAAAGGAGCAGAGTGAGGTATAGAGAAAACAGAAAGAAAGAGTTCAGATACTGACATGTTAACTTTTAGGTGGATATGTCTAGAAAGGTGATACATAAATGGGTCAGGGGCTAGACAGAAAGATCTAGATGGGAGTGTAGATTTAGAAATCATCCAAATATAGGTAGTAATTGAAGACATGGGCTTAGGTGACATTGCCTAAGAAAGGTTTATAAAGTGAGAAGAAACAAACAAACAAAAAGGATCCTTTTGCAACATCAACAGAAAGAAAAGCCCAAGCAGTTGAAGAAGTAGCAGGAGACCCAATTTTGAGCGGTTTAATCGAAACCAAAGGAGAGATTTCCAAAAGGAAGGACAAGACAGAGTGTCAAATACTACAAAGCTCAAAGAAAATGAAAGTTGAAAGGAGTTCATTGAATTCAGCATGTAGGAGGTCACTAAATGGTCTGAGAAAAAGCAGTTTCAAAGGAGTGATGGAGAACTCAAATTTTAGTGAATGAAGAGTGATAAGGAGGTAAAGAAGTGAGCACAGTGAGTATAAATTGCTCTTTCAAGAATTTTTGTTTCAATGGGAAAGAAAGAGATAGAGAGTATAAAGACTATTGATTCTGTTTTTAATCTGCCTGGCATGCTTTTCTTTCTTTTAGTAGGAGTATCTTTCTTGTTCTTTGAGGAAACTGCCTCCAACATTCCATGTGATGCTGGTGAGGATGTCATTCATTGCACTCTGGCTTCCCCAGCGCCACAGTGGGTGGAACACATGACCCAGTCTTCAGGGTACAGGGAATGCTTAAAGCAGGGGTGGGGAACATCCAGCCTGAGGACCATATAAGGCCTGAGAAATTTGGTCTGGCCCTGTCAAGGGACTTTGAGGAAACTGCCTCCAACATTCCATGTGATGCTGGTGAGGATGTCATTCATTGCACTCTGGCTTCCCCAGCGCCACAGTGGGTGGAACACATGACCCAGTCTTCAGGGTACAGGGAATGCTTAAAGCAGGGGTGGGGAACATCCAGCCTGAGGACCATATAAGGCCTGAGAAATTTGGTCTGGTCCTGTCAAGGGATTAGGGGTGAGTTAATTAAACATTTGACCAAATATAGTAGGCTAATTTGTAAGTTGATAATTTTGTATGGCCCTCGAATGATGTTAAAAATATCCCAATGGCCCTTGGCAAAAAATAAAAAAGGTTCCCCACTCCTGGCTTAAAGAATGAACACAACACTCAAATGAGGCCAGTTGGGATGAATTCTGGTCTGCCAAAGCTAATAGGGAACACTGCATTTTTCTACCGAAGCTGTTAAACTGGGAAAATGTGAGTTGGGGGCATATTACCATGTGAGAAACCCCATTTAAAAAATAAAGCCAATTAATAACCAGGATATATAAATAAATGAGTGAAAACCAGAGGCATAATGGGATCATTTGAATGCCTGGATCTAGCAAGATTAAAGCCAGATAACCTGTCTGGACTTAGCTTACATGAGATAATTGGTTTCCTTTTTTTGAATAGAATTTCTAGAAGTCAAAAAGGCCATAACTAGTTAGTTGGGGACATGGAGCTGAATAGAAAAGAGATTTGAGCATATTTATATGCTAAAGAGAAAGAGACAATAGGGAAGAGAGCTTGTAAAAATGTGGGGAAAAGGAGAGGGATAAATGGTCTTTAAGTCCCAAGTAAGACAGGATTGGAAAGATTAAGATTGCCAGTGGAAAGATAAACCTTGAATAGAAGAAAAGATCATTCTTTTTTAAGACAAATAGAAAGTTAATGATGGGTGCAGAGACAAAGAAATATAGAGTTGTGGGGTGGAAAGTTGAAAGAGTTCATATATTATTGGCTCAATTTTTAATTCTCACTGATAACTAAAAGTCAATTTCAATTTATAAAAATGGCACTGGACTGGGAATCAAAAGATATGGATTCTATTTCTGGTTCTGCCATTAATTAGATATGATTTTGGACAAGTCATTTAAACTCTCAAAGTTCTTGGCTTCTTTCATGGTAAAATGAGAAATTAAAATGTTATGATTCAACATGCTTTCTCATAAAATTTCTGGCATTTTTCTTCTTCCCTTTTGGAAATTGGAATACAGATAATAAAACTTGCTGTTTTTCTAAAAACATTTCTAAGAGCAATATTAGAATAGATTTATAGTATGTTTTGTCACCACAGGCTAATGTGTGAAAAGTATAATTTACACTATTATTAGTAATAATAGTACCAAATACTATGGTAAGAGTTTTACATACATTATCTCATTTAATGCTAAAATATAACCAGATGAGGGTATCAAGAAAAAAGGATAAGTATAGTATGAAAGGTTACACAACTACTAAATGGCAGAGCTAGAATCCTATCTAATAAAAGAGTGATATGCAAATTGACCATCACTCCAACACACAAGATGGCCAGCAGGGCAGGGCAGTTGGGGGGAACCAGACCTGCAGGGGAGGGCAGTTGGGGGCGACCAGGCCTGCAGGAGAGGGCAGTTAGGGACAATCGGGCCGGCAGGGGAGCAGTTAGGCATTGATCATGCTAGCAGGGGAGTGGTTAGGGGTGATCAGGCTGGCAGGCAGAAGCAGTTAGGGGCAATCAGGCAGGCAGGCAGATGAGTGGTTGGGAGCCAGCAGTCCTGGATTGTGAGAAGGATGTCCCAGATTGGAGAGGATGCAGGATGGGCTGAGGGACACCTCCCCCTCCCTATGCACGAATTTCATGCACTGGGCCTCTAGTATACTATATAGATCCTTCTTTCAAAAGAGGGGTAGTCACTGCAGGAGAGGGGAAGAAAGATGGCAGATGTGGTCATGGGCAGAGACAAGTGACAGGAGAAGTGCCTCCTGTCGCTGCCCCTGTCCTGCATCTGGGTCATCATGAAGAGCTCACCTGAGGTGTCCAGAATCAAACAGGAAGCACTCATGCTCACGGTTAATGCTATGGAACTCTTTGTTCAATATCTAGCCACCTATTCCTACAGACATGGCAGTGGAAAAGAAAAGAAAGCACTTACAATGATTTATTAAATACTGCAGAAGAATCAGAAACTTTCCAATTTCTTGCAGACATATTATCAAAGAAGATACCAGCCAGAGATTTGAGCATATTTATATGCTAAAGAGAAAGAGACAATAGGGAAGAGAGCTTGTAAAAATGTGGGGAAAAGGAGAGGGATAAACGGTCTTTAAGTCCCAAGTAAGACAGGATTGGAAAGATTAAGATTGCCAGTGGAAAGATAGCGGATGTGGTCATGGGCAGAGACATGTGGGGAAAAGGAGAGAGATAAATGGTCTTAAGTAGAAGAGAGAAGAGGAGGAGGGGAACAACAATGTTGATGAAAGTGATGATGAAGCAGAATCCTACACCCCAAACAAAATTCTTTTCAAGTCCACCTAGTGAGGAGGATCCTGGATTAGCCCAGCCTTCAGTCTCCTGACCTTTCAGAGGCTTCAGAGACACTGTGCTCCTTCCTTGGATGCAGGGCCTGATGCACCTACACCATAAATGTCCAGAAGGAAAGTTGTCAGGCCCACAATGTAGTTGGAGGGCACGAAGAGAGAGCTGTCTGTACAGCCAAAGACAATTCTGCTTAACTTTCATTGAGGGATAGAATTCAAAGAGCTTCTAAATACCAGGTATGTAAAAGCAACTACATTCAGTTTTAGCTCAATGTAGTTTATGTAACATTGTATGTAGTATGTTACATTTACATTTTTGTATTTCAAGAAAATTTGAATATTTGTCTAAATACTGCATTTTGAACTTAAAAGTTTTTTTTATTAAAAGTTGTATTTTTTAAAAAAAAAAACTCCTGTGTAAAACCTTATGTATCAGAGCTTTTGTTAGCTGGAAGATTTTTGATCACTTCTTCAATTTCTTCAGTAATTATTGGCCTATTGAGGTTTTCTGATTCTTCTTGGTTGAGTTTTGGGAGCTTGTATTTTTCTAAGAATAAGCCCATTTTGTCTATGTTGTTCATTTTGTTGGAATAGAGTTGTTCATAGTATTTTTTCATAATTGTTTGTATTTCTGTGGGATCAGTTGTTACTTCACCTCTTTCATGTCTGATTTTATTTATTTGGGTACTCTCTCTTTACTTCTTTGTGAGCCTGGCTAGAGGTTCATCAATCTTGTTTATCCTTTCAAAGAACAAGCTCTTGGTTTTGTTGCTCTTTGTATTGTTTACTTGTCTCTATGTTGTTTTTTTCTGCTCTGATCTTTATTATTTCCTTCCTTCTGCTTATGCTGGGCTTTTCTTGTTGCCTTCTTTCTAACTCTTTGAGTTGTAGGGTTAGATAATACCCATTTTTCTTGTTTTTTGAGGTAGGCCTTTAGAGCTATGAACTTCCCTCTCAAGACTGCTTTCACTGTGTCCCAAAGATTTTTGATTGTTGCCTTTTCATTGTTTTTTTGTTGCCATGATGCTTTTTATTTCTTCTTGATCTCTTTGGTAACCCAATCATTGTTTAATAGCATGCTATTTAACCTCCAAGTGTTTGATTTTTTCATTGCTTTTATTGTAGTTGATTTCTACTTTTATGCCATTGTGACCTGAGAAGATACTTGATATGATTTCTATATTCTTGAATATGAAGAGACTTTGCCTGGTCCCTGTATGTGTTCTATCTTTGAAAATGATCCATGTGCACTTTAGAAGAAATTCTATTTTGTGGCTCTCTAGTGGAATGTTTTAAGATGTCAATTAATTCCATCTGATCTAGTGAGTCATTTAGGATTACTGCTTCTTTGCTGATTTTTTGTTTAGAGGATTTATCCAGTGGTGTTAGTGGGGTATTAAAGTCCCCTATATGACTGTATTGCTGTTGATCTCTCCCTTGATATCATCCAGAAGTTTTTTTATGTATTTGGGTGCTCCTTTATTGGGTGCATATATGTTTACCAGAGTTATATCTTATTGTTGAGTTGCTTCCTTTAGTTATCTGAAGTGGCCTTCCTTATCTCTTGTTATGGCCTTCACTTTGAGGTCTATTTTGTCAAATATAAGTATTGCTAACCCAGCTTTTTTTTTCATTTCATTCACCTGAAAAACCCTTTTCCATCCCCTCACCATTAGTCTGTGTGACTTCTTTGTTCTGAGGTGGGTCTCTTGTAGACAGCAGATATATTGGTTATGTTTTCTTATCTAGTCACTCTTTTGATTGGGGCATTTAATCCATTTACATTTAAAGTTATTACTGATAGCTACTTGTTTGTTGCCATTTTTATTCTTTATAGCGTTTTTTAGCTCTATATCCTCCATTTCTGTCATGTTTTTTTGTCTCCGCATTTTTTATGCTTTCTTGGTGCACGCCCTAGTGGTCTTTGTGCGCAGTCTTGTTGTAGTTAAGCCTTGGTTGTTATAGTTAATACTAGGGGGATTTGGCCTCCAGGCCAACTGGCTGTGAGAATCAGCTGTGTCTGCAATGGGAAAACTTCCCTCTGGGGAGGAGGTGCTAATCTAGCCTTTGCCTGAGGCTATCCGGCAAATGGCTCTGTGCAGGGCTTGGGCGGGGCGGGTTGCACGGGATCAACAGGGCGGGCGGAGTGAGCAGTTATGGCTGCTCTCAGTCCCATCCCCAGAGGCTCTGCCTCTCAGAGTCCCAGAACCGCTGCAAACCTCGGAGAGAAAGCTGCCCTCGCATTCCGACTGATGCCAAGTCGTCCTGCTTCTCTCGTTTGAGTCTGGGTCCCTAGAGACTCGCCCAGAACTGGAGCTCAGAGTCTGAGACTTCCTCCCGATAAACGACAACGATTGAAAACGACAACCGCGCCATCAGCCACCAGCCCGTTCTGCGCGTACCTCCGCACCTTTGTATTTTCCGCACTGCGCCTCCTCTGAGTCTCGGCACGCTGTTCTCCTTCCTTCTACATTTACATTTTTGTATTTCAAGAAAATTTGTCTAAATACTGCATTTTGAACTTAAAAGGTTTTTTTTTTATTAAAAGTTGTATTTTTTTAACTTTCCATTGCACTGTTTTACTGTGAACATCTGCTATTTTTGTAATATAGTTTTTATACTTTAAACAACAAACTAATCAACTGAATTTAGTTGCTAAAGGGAATTTATCTTATCCCTCAGGTGGGTTGGGGAAGAACACTTGAAACCTACTGATTTCTATCAAATGAAGACCAGGGTGAGTCACTGACTTGCTCACACAGAGTTTAACAGAGCCTTGGTTAGGACCCAGGACTTCATTGGGGACTCAAAGGCAGAAGTCTTCCAACCATTCCCTGCCTCAGAAAGAATAAGTAAATATGATATAAAGATATGGTTCATCACCTCTGAACATTTATAAGTCCCTAAAGTGAAGCAGCCCAGGAGTGAAAGACCATATAGAGGCCCAGACCAGCAAAGAACTGTCCAGTCATGTCACTGTTGTTGAAAACCACTAAGTTTTGGAGTGTCTTGTTATGCAACAATAATAACTGATACAATCTACTTTAAAAAATAATATATTGTTGTCTCAGAACTGTCCATATGCCAGCACGCTATTATAATTCTGCTTTCTGATACAGTGAAAAATGTCCCTTTTAAGAAATATTTAAACTTAAAAAAAAGAAAAAAAAAGAAAAGCCAAACCCCAACCACAAGCTAAATTGAATATTTAATACATTCTGTAGGAATAGAAGGAATGCAACAAAGATTAGAATTTTATAATATACGTTAGACATTTATGTAAAAACTGTTCCATTTTTCCCAAAGAAATTTCCTCAATTTCTTGTCTTTGCTATTTTCTTCAGAGCAATAACCTGTAATTTCTACTCTCGCAGATAAGGGGCTCCATTGTGCTGGGCAGTAATTATAACTTTATGTTTCAAGTCATTATCACCTCCAAACACTCCCTTTCATTTATTTCACTGCACAGTCTCACTGTACTGTTTCATAGTGAAAACAGACTCCACTCAAATTCAAAGAGCCTGAACAGAAGCTAGAAGCCCAGGGATGTTTAGGTACTGCTTTAGTAACAATGTCTACTGGCACAGACCTCCTATTCATTCATACTATTAAAGCTATGTTAATGAAAAAGGAACTCGGGAATGAGATCATTAACTATAACTAAATACATTCTAAATATAAATACCATGTGTTTCCTGATCAGTATCAGGCAAACATCTAAACCATCCACCCCTAGTTCTAAGAGAAAAAGGTCAGAGACAATTACAAAGAAGGTGCTTCACATTATTAGGTCCATTTTGAAAACAAGGAGGTTCCTGAGTCAATGCCTTTAGTCTTTCTTTTTATCAGAGATTTCTGTTGATCCTGATGTTCGTAATCCATTTATGTCTGCACCCTTATAGTCTATTTTGCCTTTGCTCGTGTCATTGGATTCTTGCACAGCTTTTCTAGGCCATATGCGACTAACAAAGGGGGAAATCAGAGGGTATATGTATGGCTCCAGGAACTTTTTGTAGATCCAGAGCAGAACTGGAATGACGATACAAGGAATGCACACCATTGTCCCAGGTGGGAGCTCCTGAGCCACAACCACCAAACCCAAATGGAAATGTTTGCACTTCCGGAGGGAGGGACCTCAAAAGTTGCATGTATTTTTGCAGTAAATGCTCTGTAGATCAAATTTTAGAACCCTCTATTATTCTAATGCCTTCCTTATTACCTGTGACACCTTTGTGAAATTTAAAAATAAGCATTTTTAGCATTTTTATCCCTAGAGAAAAATTTCAAGTCAAATCATAAATCTAAAAAGAAATTATTACCTCTGCATAAGCATATTCTTCTTAAACATTTTAGAATCTTTTGTATATTGAAGATATCTCATTTACTATTCCTTTCTTTACACCCACGATAACTTTTTATTATCCACAAGAGAAAACCATAAGCTCTGTATTTTTTCACATTGGGTAAATTTTTGGCTCTTATCCTTTTAATCTTTTAAAAAAAATTGAGTTAGTTACACCCAGTAAAAGCATCCTTAATGTTCAATCTGTTGGTTGTGTAAGCAAGCAGTTCCATCACCCCAAATATTCTCACATACCTTTTTCCCTATTCCCAGGCAACCACTGATGTTTTCTGCTCTCTTGTTTTTAAAGTTTATTTTTTAAAATAAATTTTAAAATCTAAAAAAGGGGGGTAGCATTAAGCAACACAGTTTTCATTGGAGGTTAAAATATCATGATGAGACTTTTATATCATATATAAATTGGATTTGGAATAGTGGGTAGGAAAGAAATTAAAGCAGAAAAACTCTGTGAAAACAACATACTAGTAAAAGTAAGTACAGGGAAGGATAAACTCTGCTATGCAGTACAAGGAGTAAGTTAGAGGGCTATAGGTTGAAGGGAGATAAAAATAAGAAGGTTGAAAATCTTATACCTTCTAAGCATGTTGTAATGACATTCAGGCTTTGAACAATTGGAAAAATGCTCTGATACTCTAGGTGAGATCAGGGGATTCTTCTTAATCTTATATTGGGCCTAATGGCTATCATGGTGTCATAAGAAGTTGTGGGTACTCCAGCCCTTTCTTACTTAAGATCTTAAATTAGGGCTAGAAGAAGCATAATGACAGCTTAAAGAAAAGTGTGGCAATAGATACCAAGTCCACACACATGAAATTATTTTCAGAAAACCCCACGCTTATCATTTCTACATATAGCTACTGAAAAAACAACTCTATGGCCAGGATTATTTCTCACACATTTTAACAGACTGGTTATTAAATATGACCTAATATGATGCTCTTAATGGCAGGATCCAGACTAATGATGAACCAATCACAATATTGAAAATGTATATGCATTATCTCATTAATTGAATGACACAGATAAAAGGCAAACCTAGATTACACACCAGCTATATCCTATAAATTAGATTATATTCTTACTAGAGGCTGGGTGCACGAATTTGTGCACCTGTGGGGTCCCTTGGCCTGGCCTGTGGGGATCGGCTGAAACTGGCTCTCTGACATCCTCTGAGGGGTCCCAGGTTGCGAGAGGGAGGTTCTTGGGTGGCGCACCCCAGTATCAGGCTCCTTCCTCTCTGATTCTGGGTGTGTTACCCGAGAACCGCAGCTGCCAAGTCACTGCAGCTCGGCAGCTCCTGCGTTGAGTGTCTGTTCCCTGGTGGTCAGTGTGTGTCATAGATACTGGTCGGCTGCTTAGGCTTTTATATATATAGATAGATCACAGAAATTGTAAGAGTCATAGGTTTTAGAGATATTAAAGGTCACCTAATTTAATCTCTTAATTTTAAAGGTAAGGCCCAAAGAAATAATTTTCCCAAGGTCACATGGTCATTTTGTAAAATTGGACTAATTTTATAAACAACATTATTTTAAATAATTCTAAAGATATGTAAAAGTAATAGTTCAGCATTTTAACACCTTCTGTACTCAAAGATCCCTTATTTCCTCAGCTTTTCCTCATAGTATCTTTAAATAAAAATAGTCAACCCTATGTAAGGAAGATTTTTTTTAAATTCTAAGACATATATAGTAAGACCATCTGAAATAACAGATCCAAAGAATTTAAAATTGGTTCAATAACCCAAGAGAAAAATGTTGCCAAATTTATAATCATAATGATTTCAGATGTTGATTTTTCAATAACATTATTTGTTAATCCAAAATAATGATAAATCATATTCTCTCTCAAGTCAATACCAATGGTAATTTACCTTTATCTTGATAATCAGATGGTTCTTGTTGAACATTTGCACAGATTTCATGCTGATCCCTCTGCTCCAGTATAGATAATTCAGGTGTGTTTAAATATTCTGACCTTTATAAAGATAAATAAAACTTTAAAAATTCTAAAGAAAATAATGAAATTAATCTGACTCTGAAAAATACTTATTCATATAAATGAAAAAAAAGGGATGGTTCGTTCACTCAACATTTCTATGATAAACTGTAGCAGCCTGGGTAGTAAAGGGTAAAAAACAGGTTTTAATAGAATCAAGAGATACTTAGTCATCTTTATATGCCCCAAATATGTAGACTATCTGCTATCTATGTATAGCCTTAAAAATCTGTTGCTAATGCTACTTTCTGTTGGATAAAAAAGATAGGATCTCTTGAAGTAGTGTTGGCACCTGTTCTGCATGAGTTAAGTATATTAAATATCATCCTTGCATATAAAATTCCCTTATCTGAATGGGAAATGACATATATTATTGCCATCCAGGCATCAAAACATAGGTAAAGGATGCTGACTTATTAACTAGGAATACGAGCTTCAGTTATTTCACCTATACAATGGAATAAAAGTACCTTATGTTAAGGGCAAAAGACATAATATATAAAAGTAAAAATTTTTAATTATAAAGTATTTTATAAATCTGAGGTATTATTGATATACAGTAGACCTCTAAATGGAAAAGGTTAGACTTTGTACACAAACATGAATTCTCTTATTAAACTATACTCTTGTCACCTGTTAAATTTAGAAGGCAGAGAGAGCCTGATAGAATGACATATAGGATGGGTAGTTTCCCAGGGAAGAAATTATTCAATGAATGTTAAAGTATTCTTTAACAGTAGAGTTCTAAGAAGTTTAGGGTCTGAAAGATAATGTAACTCTTATGATGTCATTACCTTATGTAATCAAATTATTACCATGATTTGAAAGTAGCTAGTGACCACCCTTCTCTGGGTAAATGACTACTTGGAGGAACACAGAGTTTATGATGAATATTTTACCTTGATATACTAGGAAGAGAAGCTTTTGGAGTAAAACCAAACTCCTTAAGGTCCACACTTTGAGATTTATTCATTTGCATCTATTAATGAAAAAAAAGTTTGGCTAACCAATTTTACATCAATAAAGCTTTTGGAGTAAAACCAAACTCCTTAAGGTCCACACTTTGAGATTTATTCATTTGCATCTATTAATGAAAAAAAAGTTTGGCTACCAATTTTACATCAATACCTTTTAACAAATGAGCCAAATAGTAAAATTCCTGCTGGTACATAAAGACCAAAAACCAATGAATTCTGAAACTCAGGCTAGTTCTCAAATCATATTTCCTTCTTAGGCCCTTCTTAAATGTAGATATTCTTCAAGGTTCTTTGCTAGACATTATTCTCACTCTACACACTCTCAATCAAAGATTTCATCTACTCCCGTAGCTTTAGTGATTAACTACATGTGAATGACTCTCAAATATATATTTTTAACTTAGCTCTCTCCTAATTTTCAAACAGTTTTGTCTGGCTGTCTGTAAAACAACTTTAGCTAGACATATTGCAGGCCTCTAAATTCACTATTTCCCAAATTGAACTTATAGTGTCTCTACACCTCCAAGCTTGCTTTTCCTTCAGAGTTCCTACCCCAATGAGGCCCTACATTTTTTCCCAGTTGCTCGAGCCAGAAAGTTGGTCATTATCTTTAACTACTCCTCTGTCACCCCTCATAACCATTTAAGTACCAAGCTAGTTGATTCTATCTATGGAAAATATTTTATACTTCTCTGCATTGCTACTTGCCACTACACTAGACTAGGCAATCATCTTGCTTGCATTATTGTAAAACCCACCTAATGAATCCTTACGTTCCTTTTGTATCATTCGCTAATCCATTCTCTACATTGCATACATAATAAACTTTACCAAATGCAATTCTGATCATGCCACTGATTAAAGTCCTTCAGTGACTACCCAGTACTTTCAGGATAAAGTCCAAATCCTTAAAATAGCAAACAAATGTTTATGATCTAGCTTCTACTTACTTTTCTAGCTTCATCTCTCTCCACTCCCCCCACCACTTATAATTGAAGTCCACACATATTGTATTACTTCAATTTTCTAACTGAAGAGATCTCTATGTCTTTCTCAACTCTGAAACACTGCATATTCTCTACGTCTAGAATATTTTTCTGTCCCTCTCTACCACCATCCTGGTGCCCACCTCTTCATACCTGGCTTATGCCAATATATCCTTTAGGTCTCAATCATGATTATTAGGAATCTTTTCCTGACCTACCAAGTGTGAAGTGAATACACTTTCTATCTAAGTGCAAGTTATCCTACACTTCTGCCACAGAATCACCTATCATACTATACTGGAAAAGTCTATTTACTTAGCTATCTCCTTCACTCAACTGTAAGCTCTATGAGAACTAGGGTTAAAACTGTCTTATTCACCACTGTACCTTAGCACCTATTATAGTGCTTGGCATATTTTTGGTGCTCAATGACTATGGAAAGGAAAAAAAGCTAATATGGAATAAATATGAAAGAAAGGAAGGAAAAACTTGAGCAGCTAAAAAATTCTCTCAGATGGTAGTCATTTCAAACTGCATGCCTCTCCCTGTTTCCCAATATTCCCCTTGATTTAGCCTCAGGATTTGGGATCTTCATTCTTATACAAGCTCTAGAAAAGAAATAGCCACTCTGCCATCTTCTTGACGTGGTTATTTTGTGGCCTGACCCATTATTTTGCCCTGGCTATGATGACTTAGGCTTAGAATAAGTCTGCTAGTGACTAGCCTATCCAACAGTAGGAACTCCCATTTCTTCATTATTTGGAAGGGAGGCTCTTGCTCAGTACTCATCTAGGTGCATAAATCAAAATCAACTCACACTTCTCAGCCCAGTACAGCAAAGACTGAGCCAGGAAAGGGCAAGAGTGTCTAGTCTTAATTATTGAACCAAGCCAAGCTACATATCCCTCCTTTCTCAAAACAAAACTAAACAAACCCAAAAAACTAATGAGGGAAGAGTCAGTAAATATGTCCCAAAAGTGTACTTACAGATTGATTATTAAGAACTATAATACCTTTTCCTTTAAAAACAGTGTTATGAATAATGGCCATATTCCTAGTCAGGCCCTCAAGTACACTGTGGCTATCTACTTAATTGATACTCAGTAAAGGAATATTCATATACATTTAATTACAGAATAAGGGATAAATGCTATGAAAAATAACCTTGAGACGTTTAACTGGAGGAAGAGATGAAAAAGCATTTCTGTTTCTTAAATCAGATAAATATGAAGAAATTGCTGACTCTTTCATTTCTGACTTCTGTGCAACTCCAGTTTTACCTATGAAAAGAAATTATAGATTCTTTAGATTAAACTTCAGGTATTGTTCATAGAAAGCCAAATTTCTTTAAAATTTCTAATCTAATATTTACTTTTTCATGTTGCCCACAAGAGAAAGAAAACTATTTGTTACAAAATGCATAATGTAAATATCACACATAAATAATTAGGATGTAATTACTATTTATCAAAAATCTTTCAATTTTTAAAACCTGAAATAAACTTGTGTTATGGAACTCACAGCAGTCATGTCCACAAGTCTGTTTATTTTTACAGTGATGATTACATTCTCGGTTCCCAGGTTTTTTGCAGGTAGTCATTCCTAAATTAATATAAGATAAACCCACTTTTACTACATCTATTATAATGAATTTAATATAATGAAATTATAACCAGTCTCTCCTTTCAAACAATACAAAAAGACTATGATTTTTCACATTTCCTCCAATATTAACCCATTTAATATGTAATTTTTAAAAAGATAGTTCTGATAATAGTCCCTGTCCCACTATTAGTGGCAACTCAGCTTTTCAGAAGCAGCACTGAGCCATCTATAGGCTTTTGTTAATTTCCCTGAAATAAATAGAGTAACTCAGCACTTCTTGTCCTGAATGAGGTAAGAATAAGGGTGAAACTTTTTTGTTGCTTTGTACGTAAGCCTGAAGAACTAGGAAAGAAGCAAACCTCATGGCATTTTGATGGCATCACTGATAGCTACTAGAAGATAGGACACCACACATATTTAATAGATGTTAGAAATAAGTGCTTTAGGGGTACGAGAAATTTGCTATATAAATTCATAGAAAGGAGAGATTGCTTCCAACCTGATCCCCCAAATAGAATTAATATATTTGAATATGTAATTTATTCACTTATTGTATTTTAAATAGGCTTTTTCTTGATCTTAGCTCTCACTAGTAAAAAGGAGGAAGGGAGAAACATTTGAACTGGTCCTTGAAGGACAGAAAGGATCTGGACTTGAGAAGGGGAACAAGGAGAGATATCCCAGGGGAAGGACGTGTTATCCAAAGGAGCAAACTACAATGGCAAAAACAAAATCAGTTTACTTTTGCTAGAGCATAGATTTTAAGTGAACTAAAAATGTAGATAGTAAAGAGCTTTGAAACCTTTACAACCTTTTACTCTTCGTTTTTAGTGTCTTTGCTCCATCAGCCTTTTTTCAATGATAATATTGTGTACATATAGTGCCCTAGAGTAAATGAATAACCTGCTCACCACTATATGAGGCAACTGGCCAGATACCTTGAGGGCTAAGCAGATCAATGTATTGGGTACGGATTAAGTAATAAAACATCCCTGGCGACTGGAAGCTAATAGCTGAACAATATTGTTCCCAACTGAACATAAACAACTTTGGAAGAATATAAACAATACTCAGATAAGGCCACACTGACTATAGAAGACAGAGATAAGACTACAGTGCAATTATTTCTAAAACTGGAGATACTAGTAAGGACCCTCAAGAACCACAAAAATAACTAAACATCCCCCTCTTCTGGCTGACACAAATGACTACTATTTCTTTAATCCTTTCATCTCCAAGATAAAAAATACCAAAATATCCAACACTCCACTTTCTGAGAGCACCCAATGCAGAACTGACCCCTGCATTCTCTAAACCCTTCTAAGAATCACCCAGCACAAGTGGAAATACTCAAACAAGCTCCTCAACTCCCCGAGATGACTCACAGTTCTGCCACTGCTGTACTCTTCAACACAGGTGTGCTCCCAGCAATCTTTGGTTTAAAGGTTTTGACATTATACTCTACAAGGAAGGCTATGGCTTGCAAAGTTTTGCCCTACTTCTTGATCTCATCTCTCACAAGGCCAATTCAAACCGCACCTATATCATGGAGATCTATCCTAATCACCCTATCTGATTTCTTTTTCCTTTGAGCGCCTATGGCATTTTCTTTGTCCCTCTCTGCTTACTATATGCTGCCTTATATTTAATGTATTTACATAAAAAACATGGTGGAAAAGTAAAGGGCACCCTAAACTAGAGTAAGAGAACATGAGTTCTAATATGGGCTCTTATCTGTTAAAAATAGAGATTAAAAATAATACCTGCTCTATTTACCTCACAGAAAAGATAAAATCAAATATGTGAGAACACTTTACAAATCAAGGGATAAATATATTAGTGTATATGTTATCACTACTATTACATTAATTAAAGATTATATAGTGATTGTAACATTAAAATGGATCTGAATGCCATAAAGGAGAGGGGTACATGCTATTTGTTAACAGGGGATCTGTCCTGGTCAGGTCCCTAAGGAAGTGACAGTTGGGCTGAGGAGTAAAAGTGGGAGTTGACAAGGAAAAAGAGAGGAGAAAGAGTATTCCAGGCAGAAGGAATAACAGGTGCAGAAGCTCTATGACAAGGGAAAGCACCGAGAAACTGAAAGAAGGTCAGTGTGGCTGAGCTCAGCAGGTAAGAAAGAGAGAGTGTAAGAGATGAAACTGTAGTAGAAAGGTCAACCTGTGTTTGTAGGGAAACAGCTCCACCATGGCACCCTGGCAATTGCACATAGGCCATATAGGCAAGGCTCAACTATTTACAGAATGCCCTCTGATTCTATTTGGGCCATGTCAAGATAGGCAGTCTTGTGAGGAGAAGGTAAAGGTCATTTTTCATCTGCCTCCTTAGCTTGAAGGAGGCTATCTTGCATGCACCTGCCTAGAGGCAGTTTTCAGTAAGGCATAAGGACTTTTAACCTCACCCTTTTCAGGTACAGCTGCAGGCTATAAAACCACTTAGTTGCAACCTAGGGTTGACTCTTCAAAAACAAAGCAGCCTACCAGTCTCATCACCTGGCCCCTCCCAGCAAGCAGTTGATTACCTTGCTGATCTTGTTTTACTGTCTAAGTAATAAACTGTCTAAATCTATTTGGGTCTCTTGTGTCCTTAAATAGCCAAATCTATGGAGGCGAGGCAAGTCTACATAGCAGCTGCCACTGCACTGCTACTTAGGGACTGATTGACTACCTGACAGTATGGAACTTGTTAATGTTTTGAATCTTCTATTCTAAAAGCTATGGGGAGCCACTGAAGTATTTTAACCAAAGAAGGGACATGATTGAATTTGCATTTGGAAAAAAAATCAATCTATGGAGTATAATAAGGAGAATGGATTTGAGAGAGAACAGAGTGGATGCAAGGAAACTAGTTAACTTACATGTGGAATCTAAAGAACAAAATAAACAAAATTGAAACAGACTCATAGCTATAGAGAAGAGGCTGATGGTTGACAGAGGGGAGGAGGGTTTGGGGCTGGGTGAAAAGGTGAAGGAACTAAGAAGTACAAATTGGTAGTTACAAAATAGTCACAAAGATGTGAATTACAGCATAGGGAATATAGCCAATAATATTGTAGTAACTATGTATATAGTCAGGTGGGTATTTGAAATATCGAAGGGACCACTCTGTAAAGTATATAATTATCTAACCACTATACAGTACATCTGAAACTAATAAAGAATAATACTGAATGTAAACTGTAATTGAAAATATAATAAATACATAAATAAAACTAGTTAAGAAGTTACTGCAGTCATTTAAGCAAAAAAATGAAAGGTGATTCAGTCTAGGTGGTGGGAGAAATACAAAGAGAATGGACTGATTTGAGAGATATATAGAAGGTAAAAATATATTTTATGGAGAATTAAGTGGAGTGCTTTTCTTTCTTGAGCAGCATATTGTTGTCCCTTAAGTTTTATTGCCTTCCTTTTAGTCCAGCAATATCTACCTTAAGTTTAAGTTCATTTAATATTTCAAAGATAAAGACAAATACATGGAAACACTTCACCATTTATTCTCTCTTCATAGATACTTCCTTTCTAGAGACCTCCACCTTCCTCCTAATGCAATCTAGGCCTGTCCTAAAGTTGTCATCCTAAAACTTCCTTTCATTAAACTCCTGAACTGACTCTACTATTCCTAGATTCTTTGACTTTTCCTTTCTTGGTTAACTGTTTTGTTTTCTTGTGCTCATCCCCAAACTGCCCAAGAAAGGATGTGTGACAGTTAAACTTTCTGAATCCTTGAATGTATTAAAAAGTATCTTTATTTTACTTTCAAACTTAATTAAAAGTTTGGCTGGGTATAGGACACAGGATTTTTAAGTCTATTGTCTTCCAGCATCCAGTGTTGCTAATAAAAAGATTAACACAACTTTAATTTTTGTTCCTTGGAAGCATTTATGATTTTCTATTTGTGATGTTCTGAAATGTTACAATTAAGCCTCCTTTGTATATATCTTCCTTCATTCACCCTCACTAGCATTATGTCTTTTTGATGTGCAGATTTGTTTCATTTCAAGTCTATAAAATTTTCATAAATTATGTCTTCTGATTTGTCTCTTCTCTCTTTATGGTAAACTTATTAGTCAGCTATCAGACTCCTAGGTTACCCCTTTGTCTTTTATTTTTTGTCTCCTTGTATTTTTGCTTTCATTTAGTTTGTACTGACTTTATCTTTTGGCCCTCCAGCTAGGCTAATTTTTTTTCAATCACAGTTTTTATTTCCTTGTACTAACTCTTATTAATAGCTTTTCTCATGGCATCCTATTCTGTTTTATGATTTCAATTTAATATTTAATTTCTCTGAGGTTACTAATTAGTTTATGTTACATTTTATTACATTCCTGAAATATCCTATTGCTCTTTCATCCAATTTCTGTTTTATTTTGGGCTTTCTTTTATATGTTCCAGATTTTCCTCAAATATCTCTTCATCCTTGACTATCTGTCTATAAGGCAGTCAAATTCTAGCTCCATTTCACATATGAGAAAATTAATTCATACAGAGGTTAAGTAACACATTCAGGACTATGCAGATAATAAATAGCAAATTTCAGACTCTAATTCTGGTAATCTAATTCCAGAGCCTGATCACTCAACCACCCTGCCTTCCTAATTATTCTGCTGCCTTAGTTCTCCACAGAAAATGCATTTACTTTATTTAGGAAAAGAATCTACTGTTTTGGGGGTGGGAAGAGTAGGAGGAAATAGCTATTTCACAATAAGGAATAGAGAATGCTTCGTCCCTTAACCCAAGGACTTTTAATAGATGCATTTCTAAACATTACCACAAGATGGTGCACAATGACTACACACATCTGCTCCCAGTGGTGAAAACTAAGTAGGACCTGAGAGTCTAATTAGAGATTCTGGGACTCCCCAAAATTTCAAGGCAGAGTTAGCAAGTCTTGTCTGGAATTAAGACTGTATACAAGTGTTTTTATAGAATTATAGTATATGGATATCACCTAAGTGACAAAAACTTTTTACTATATTTCTGTTAGAAATGGCACTTAGGAAATATAAGTGCTCCCCTGCCTCCACTCCACTCCCTATATCAGTGATGGCGAACCTACGACACGCGTGTCAGAGGTGACACACGAACTCATTTTTTTGGTTGATTTTTCTTTGTTAAATGGCATTTAAAGATATAAAATAAATATCAAAAATATAAGTCTTTGTTTTACTATGGTTGCAAATATCAAAAAATTTCTATATGTGACACGGCACCAGAGTTAAGTTAGGGTTTTTCAAAATGCTGACATGCCGAGCTCAAAAGGTTCGCCATCACTGCCCTATATCCTGCAAATTGTCTGAATTTGTCTTAACAAATAAAAGCTTACAGAGATTGATAACTCAAAAAATAAGGTTCAAAGAGATAACTGACCTAAGTTAAGCTGTACTGTCATGTATACTGTAAAGAGATTGCATATTTCATCACTATCATAATCTGAAATTCATATTTTTAAAGTTTTGTCACATATTATGTTAAATTACATATAATTAATGTATGTCTTTAAAGCCCCCAGTTCCAAGTACTTAAAGCAAAATAAATTTATTAATGTCAACTAGAAATGTATTTAAGGAAAATACTTAAAATTATTTTAACAGGGCCATTATGGTTACTGGAGCAAGGGTCAGTTGCTTAAAAAAAATTCAGAGAAAGAAACTGAAATAGTGGCACCCATGACAAACTTAGCCTCACATCCTAATTTTAAATTCAAATAATTTGGTCTGTACATAAGCTACTGGAGTTAATATTGCTAAAAGTATTACTTAGACTTTTGCAGTTTCTGATTTATGTTAATCATAGATTTATGCACAGAGTGATTTTATTTATAAACTAGAGGCCTGGTGAACGAGATTCGTGCACTGGAGGGTGGGGGGGTCCCTCAGCTCGGCCTGCGCCCTCTCACAGTCCGGGAGCCCTCTGGGGATGTCTGACTGCCACGGAGGAGGAAGAGGCACCCACCAACACAGCTGCGCTTGCCAGCCATGAGCCTGACTTCTGGCTGAGCAGCGCTCCCCCTGTGGGGGCAAACTGACCACCAGGGGGCAGCTCCTGAATTGATCATCTGCCCCCTGGTGGTCAGTGTGTGTCACAGCAACCAGTCGTTCTGCCACTCAGCTGATTTGCATATTAGCCTTTTATTATAGAGGATGAAAACATTTATTATTTTTTTTGTCAAATATTATACTATAATTTTGTTATTTATTTATTAAGGAAAAGATTATATTGCTGAATTGAAGTTCTTGATTTTGCTCATATACACCAAAGAGTATAAAGAAAAGCAGCCCTGAGTTGGAACTTTTCTTCAGAGAGAGCCAGACTTAACCCAAGAGAACAGCTAGAAAGAGGTTTCCATTTGAGGGAGGAAGAAAATGGCGGAGGTATAGACGGACGTGTCCCGTGCCTTGTCCCGGAGCAGATAAGGGTGAGCAGCTGAAACGGGTAACATACAGCCTGAATAAGCAGAAGGTATTCAGCTGGGAGACAGTTTGCAGCCGGGAAAGACAGAGGACTCCCGGAGAAAGGGGATGGTTGGAGACTGCAGCTGAAATCTCTCCCTGTGCACTGGCTCAGCCATGGAGACCGCACCATCTTGAGTGGCTATTATTGGAAGCATATACATCCAAAGACCCGGCATCCATGGCATCCAGAGATCGGCTACTAACCTGGAAACAACGGATCTCAAGCAGCGCGACTACATGGACTTAGAGGAACCCTGCTCCTCCTCACGGAAAGCAGACAGAGAACTACATAACCAAACACCTGGAGAAGAGAGATCATGGTGAGACAAAGAACCAGCCCGCATATGAAAGAAAAACAGGCATCACTAG
>NW_005353685.1:103911-169442 GCF_000412655.1 Myotis brandtii | reverse complement strand
AAGGAAGGAAGGAAGGAAGGAAGGAAGGAAGGAAAGAAGGAAGGAAGGAAGGAAGGAAGGAAGGAAGAAAGAAAAGCAGCCCTGGCTAGTGTGCTCAATGGTTAGAGCATCAGATCTCGGACCTAAGGGTTGTAGATTTGATTCCTCGTCAAGGGCAAGTATCTGGATTGCAGGTTTGATCTCCAGTCCTGGTTGGGCACATGCAGGAGGCAATCTATCAATGTGTCCCTCTCACATTGATGTTTCTTTCTCTACCTCACCCCCTCCCTCCTTTCCACTCTCTTTAAAAATCAATGGGAAAAATATCCTTGGATGAGGATTAACAACAACAACAAAAAAAGGGTTTAGTATTTTTTAGCCCTAGCAGAGTGCACCAACCATTTTAAAACCATGTCTTCACATGGTCTTCCCTCTGTGTATGTTTGTATCCTAATTTCCTCTTCTTAAAGGATACCAGTCATATTAGATTAGGACCCAACTAATTACCTCATTTTAACTTACTTCTTTACAGACTCCATATTCAAATGAAGTCAAATTCTGAGGTACTGGAGATTAGAACTTCAACATACAAATTTTTGGAGGACACAATTCAGCCCATAACAACAAGATATATGTAGTGCAATTTTTTCTGACACTCTGAGGTTGCCTTTCCCTCTCTTGATAGTGTCTTGTTCTTAATTTTACCATGGTCAAATTCATCAAATGTTTTTATAATTAGCACTTTTTGTGTCCTATTTATATAATCAACCTACTCCAAGGTCTTGAAGATCTATTTTTATTTCTAAAGGCTTTATTGTTTTCCTTTCACTTTAAATAAACTATATATTTGTAAATAACTTTTGTGTAGAGTCTGAGGTCAGGGTCAAGACACTGATTTTGTCATAAATCAGTAACTTTACATCTGTAGGTCCATTTCTGGACTCTAATCTATTCCACTGATTAATGTATCTACCCTATGCCTATATTGTCACTCTCAATATCTACTGTTTAATAACAGGTCCTGCTATCTAGTAAATTAAATTGTGCAGTTATATTTTCTTCTTCAAGTTTATCTTGATTATTCCTATTCTTTTGAATTTTTGCATGAATTTTATAATCAGTGTGATATTTCACACAAAAACACTTCTGGTATTGGGATTGCATTGAATCTAAAAATTAATTTGGAGACAACTGACATCTTTATAATATTGAATCTTTTAATCCTTAAAGTGGTATATCACTCAATTAATTATATTTTCCTTAATTTTATTATAGTAATGATTTTTAGTTTTCATGTGGTGATATTGAATATCTTTTGCTACTGTATTACTATCTATTTGAGATTTCTGATTTTAATTTTTAATGGTAGTTTTAAAATTATTTCTATCTCTTTTATTCGACTGGTATATAATAATGCAATTGATTTTTAAATTAAAATATAATTCACACCATAAAACCCATTCCTATAAGTATACAATTCAGTCTGTTTTAATATATCCCCAAGGTTGTGCAACCACCACCTTACTTTAATTCCAAAACATTGTCATCACCACAAAAAGAAATCACATACTATTAGTAGTGGCTCCTCATTTTTTCCTATTCCTGCTCCCTCAATCACTAATCTACACATATATTCCTCTGCAGCCATATCTTTGCTTTAATGCAAAACAGGAATATATATAGCTACTTACCTTTATTGGGTTCTGCTACAGTAGACCTATCTGAATGTTTAAAATGGGAAATCTCTGTTACTGATTTTTTTCGTATAATTATTTGATTTCCAAGCTTCTTGGGTCCTAAGTAAAAGACTGTAAATTTTCGCTGAATATCAAGTCCAACTGGAAAAAGGAAAAAAGCATATAAGTGATTATCCTATACTAGAGGCCCGGTGCACGAAAATTCATGCACTGGAGTGGGGGTCCCTCAGCCCGCTTGTCCCCTCTCACAGTCCGGGATCCCTCAGGGGCGGGAGGCGACCCGGCGATCAGGGGAAGGTGACGCACTCATCACACCTCTGCTGCTGCCACTGCCTGCAGCACAAGCCTCAGTCGGCCCTGGTTACCTGAGCCTCGGGTGGCCCTGGGCGGCTGGGCAGCCACCATCCAAAGCTTGCCTGTGCCTCAGGCTGGCCCTGGGCATCGGGGGGGCTGAGGGGACTGGGGGACTCTGGAGGCAGGTGCCCTGGCAGGGCTGAGGAGACTGGGCATCACCATCTTGTGGCTATGGGTGCTGTCATCTTTGAGGGCATGGAAGTCAATTAGCATATTCCCTCCTTATGGGCTGTGGGTGCTGCCATCTTTGCAGCCTGCTGCTCAGTCATTTGGTCGTCCCTCACTAACCCCCTGCCGGTCTGGTCACCCCACGCAGCCTGTTCAGTTGTTTGTTCGGTTGCAACGGTTGCTTAGGCTTTTACATATATATAGATAATAAAAGCCTAATATACTAAGTGTCCGGTCATCCGTTCAACCAATGAAAGCGTAATATGCTAAAGATATACTAAGGCTGCTCAACCGCTCGCTATGATGTGCACTGACCACCAGGGGGCAGACAGTTGACCGGTCGACGAGTCGTTATGATGTGCACTGACCAACAAGGGGTAGATGCTCTGACCAGTAGGTTAGCTTGCTGCTGGGGTCCAGCCAATCATGACTGAGCGAGACAGGCTGACACACTCTGGAGCCCTCCCGCAGTCCCTTCCCAGATGGCTAACCTCCCGTGTCCCTCCCCCACCCTGATTGTGCACCGGTGGGGTCCCTCGGCCTGGCCTGTGCCCTCTCACAATCCAGGGCCCCTCGGGAGATGTCAGAGAGCCAGTTTTGGCCCTACAACAGAACAACCAGTCGCTATGACACGCACTGACCACCAGGAGGCAGATGCTCAATGCAGGAGCTGCCCCCTGGTGGTCAGTGTGCTCCCACAGGGGGAGTGCCACTCAACCAGAAGCCGGGGTCATGGCTGGTGAGTGCAGCAGCAGTGTCTTCATTCCTTCAATGAACTTACCATATTCAGAACTAATTAGATTTATGCTAAGTTCTGCAGATTTAAGAGCTCTCTTCACATCAATCTTTTTAGTCCAATTTCCAGCTTTTAGCAAAACAGAATCCCTGAAAAAGAGTACTTTAATGTATCACTTAATTAATAATCTGAACACTAAATAAAATAATATGTTAATCTTTTTTTAATATATATTTTATTGATTTTTTACAGAGAGGAAGGGAGAGAGATAGAGAGTTAGAAACATCGATGAGAGAGAAACATCGATCAGCTGCCTCCTGCACATCTCCTACTGGGGATGTGCCCGCAACCCAGGTACATGCCCTTGACCGGAATCGAACCTGGGACCTTTCAGTCCGCAGGCCGACGCTCTATCCACCGAGCCAAACCGGTTTCGGCATAATATGTTAATCTTCAAGAGCTGATTGATCCTAAGAAATATCTAACTCTCTATTCCTCTCCATTTCTCTCTGTAAAAAATCAATAAAAAAAAATATATATATTTGAAAGTTACTTTCCCCAGATTCTTGGAAGAGGAACTGGAATGTCAGTGGAACTACCATTACCATAATTTTCTTACCTACACATTGACCCAAAAGCTGATTCCAAGTTGCACTGACTCACTTCAGGCCACCTGATATATAGTTGCTATCAATAACCCATGAGCTTATCCCTTAATCACTCACTGTAAAAATAGCTATACATAAATTACATGACTTTATGAGAACTTCAATAGTATAAGATTGATCTAAAATAGTTTGTATTTAATAACACCACAAACAAATCAACAACCAATTTTGTGACTGAACTTATTTTAGTCTCATATAATTAAGGTTGTCATTAGATTTTGTTGTCAGAGAGAATAAAGATTTGTATAATGATACTAGAGGCCTGGTGCACAAAATTCATGCACTCAGGGAGGGTTCCCCTCAGCCAGGCCTGTGCCCTCTAGCAGTCCAGGAGCCCTCGGGGGATGTCCGACTGATGGCTTAGGTGGGGAGTGGGCCAAAGCTGTCAGTCAGACATCCTCAGCGCTGCCACGGAGGCGGGAGAGGCTCCCACCACCACAGCTGCTGTGAGCCCGGCCTCTGACTGAGCGGCACTCCCCCTGTGGGAGTGCACTGACTACCAGGGGGCAGCTCCTGCACTGAGCATCTGCCCCTTGGTGGTCAGTGTACATCATAGCAACCGGTCGTTCTGCCATTCGGTTGATTTGCATATTAGCATTTTATTATATAGGATATTCTCTATAAGTGTGCCATGGCTAGTTGCAGGAGCATAATTATCAGTGAAAGGGATATCCTATCAGTTACTGCAGTTTCTTTAGGAACCTTGCATGGGACATTTTAGGAAGGTATTCTCTATACCAGCGGTTCTCAACCTGTTGTTGCGACCCCTTTGGTGGTCGAACGACCCTTTCACAGGGGTCACCTAAGACCATCCTGCATATCAGATATTTACATTATGATTCATAACAGTAGCAACATTACAGTTATGAAGTAGCAATGAAAATAATTTTATGGTTGGGTCACAACATGAGGAACTGTATTTAAAGGGCCAGAAGGTTGAGAACCACTGCTCTATACACTGGCAACAATTAAGAGATTTCAGAGTCACTGCCATTCCTGAATTTATAAGTACATACAATAATATGATTAGGAGCATAGGCTCTGGAGTCAGAATGCTTGGGTTCAAATCTAGACTTTAAAGAACCTATATGTCTTTGAACAAACTGATTAAATTCTCTTGGTCTCAATTTCTTCTACAAAATGTAATTAATAGTAGCATTTGTCCCCTACAATGATTAAAAAATTAAATACCTGGAACAGGGGTGGGCAAACTTTTTGACTTGAGGGCCACAATGGGTTCTTAAACTGGACCGGAGGGCCGGAACAAAAGCATGGATGGAGTGTTTGTGTGAACTAATATAAATTCAGAGTAAACATCATTACATAAAAGGGTACGGTCTTTTTTTTTTTTTTTTAGTTTTATTCATTTCAAACGGGCTGGATCCGGCCCGAGGGCTGTAGTTTGCCCACGGCTGACCTGGAACCTACTAATTGCTCAAAAATATTAGCTATAGCTATAACTGATATCCTTAGAGTTTGTTTATGACATCTTGGAAAAAAGAGCAGTATTAGAAAAAAAACTCAAGTGAAAATTACAGAATGGCATGCTAAAGAACTAGGTATAAGGGAAGTACCTCCTTTATATATATGATCTGGTTGGCTGTATCCTATAATGGAGCTATAGTAGTTTGTTAGATTTAAATGTTGAAATAAAAGATATATTTTGAAGTGAGTAGTACGGTCATCAATGACTGAAGAAAAGCAACAAATAAGAAAGTTCAGCAACAGTGGACTATAGATACTCCTAAAGGTTATCTGTTCACTTGTTTCCAACTTTGTTCATTATAGTATCAAATATTATAATCTAAAACAACAGACTCAATGTTAATATCTTCTTTAAAAGACAAACAGAGAAACTACCCCATTATAGCATCAGAAACACGTAAATTAATTAATCCTACAATGATTGTATTACTTTTTCTACTCAGTGGATTATTTTTCTTTTATACTATAGACTTAGAAATAAAATGAAATAGAAATTTTTACACTTACATAATTTTGTGCTTAAAAACCAGTTGATTATCTGTATCACCTATGATTAAGGTAACATAGTGAAAATCTGGTGCTGTTCTTTTAGTTTGTAGCTGTTCAAAGTTTCTTAATGTAATGGTCACTAATATTTCCGCCATCATGTCACTGTATCTTGCAATCTTTAAAAGAGGATAGGCATAAAAAATATTAAAAATAGCCTTACTACTCATACTCAGCTCCAAGTCAGCTATGAGTAGCATTATTCCTGATAAGACAATCAAAATATCTAGAAAACAAAATATTTACCTGTTCGACTTCAAGTTCATATTTTGGAAGATACATCACTGTTTCTTTTATCTGAGTTCCAAAAGGGGGATGCCTATTTAAAATCTAAAAACATTTATATCATTATATTATGACCACACTAAAAATTATTTTAGTAAAATACTTTATATAACAAATAGGTTTTTGTTGTTATTGTTGTTAATCCTCACCAGAGGATATTTTTTCCCATTGATTTTGGAGACAGTGGAGGGGAGGGAGGAAGAGGACGAGGGAGAGAGAGAGAGAAGAAAAGAGAGAAAGAAACATCGATGTGAGAGAGATTGGAATCAAACCTGCAACCCAGGCACATTGTCCCTGACTGGGAATCAAACCCTCAACCCTTAGGTGCCCGGGCCAACACTCTAACCACTGAGCACAACGGCCAGGGCTAGTCAATAGTTTTAGTAATGCTTATTACTTAAAACCTTAAGTTAAAATACTTATGACTATAAGAAGAAAAATCATTTTACTTGAAATAAATATATAAAAGTTAAGCTTTAGAATTCACATTAAGAATAGAGGTAATATTAGGAATAAGTGAATGTTAAATACCATTTCAAGTTCCCTTGCATCTGTTTCTTCTATTTTTTTAAAGGAAGTCAAACCTGCATTAACCATTGCATTTGACAATGTTATACCTGTGGAAAATTAATCAAATAGCAGTTTTTAAACAATCTATTTTAAACAAAATATATATTTAAATATTTAACTACATTAGTAAAAAAGTTAGATTCAGACTAATAACTGATTTATATTTTTATTGATTTCAGAGAGGAAAGGAGAGGGAGAGAGAATCATTGATCAGCTGCATCCTGCACAACGCCTACTGGGGATCAAGCCTGCAAGTCGGGCATGTGCCCTTGACCGGTATCGAATTTGGGACCCTTCAGTCTGCAGGTCGATACTCTATCCACTGTGCCAAACTGGCTAGGGCTAATTTTTTAAAGTTTTAAAAAATGTTTTCAGTTAAATTAGTTGGGAAGTGACATTATTCAGTTGTTTATATCTTTTTTTCAAACTGAAATAAACATGCATTTGCTTACTATACAAAAGAAAGGAATTCTTCAGTTCACATGATGGCTTAGCCCTTAGTTTTATCATATGTCATCCATAAAGCAAGTATCAAGAGACACCTATTATTATATTCGTGTTTGAAAAAGGCAACATGATTCAGGAATGAGAATATTGCTTTATGAAACTATGGTATTCTGAGCATTTCTGTCTTAGAGTTCTCTCTTGTCTGTACCTAAATAAGATAATTTTACTCTTCTGCTTAAAATTTCCAACACCTTTCCATTGCATTTGGAATAAAATTGCAATTTCCTTACTATAGCCAAACTCCCTTGCCTGTATGCCTTGACCACAGCCTACCTCTCCCATCTAATTGTCTACCCTTCTCCTCTTGCTGAATATTGTCCAGCCACAATATATATTTTGTTCCTTAAATATATCAAGTTCACTTCCATCTTTGGACCTTTTCTTTTTGCTTTAAGAAACTAAAATTTTAAATTATTATACTCATGAATGAATTTAGCCAAATCCCCAAATAGAAGATATTGTCAGAAGTATAAAATTCCAAAATATCACCACTCTGTGTACGCACATATATTACTGATGATGGTATGACACTCCTATTTCCTTACATCTTTATTCTTTCATGGGAATTTTTCTTATACTTAAGACACAACTACTATTCATAATTCCTTTATGTTCATTTTCATTTTCCCTCAAAACTTCTGAATTTTAATTTTTCAGTTTATAAACATTGTTGAAAATCAATGTGTATTCTTTATTTCTTTCCTGATGCTCTTATAAGAGCTTAGATTTGCTTTTTTGCTTGATTCACTTTTCTATGATTAAATGTAGAAAAATGTTAGAGTTCGACAATTAGGGAGATACAGAATTCAACCAACACTCAGACTGACAATATTCTAAGGTCAGAAAGACTGGCTTTTTCAAGTACAATGAAACCTTTATTAGTAACCATTTAATCTAATTTCAACTTTTTCTGTAAATTGCTATTTCTTAACTGTTATATGGAACCTCCTTCACAATTCAGAACTCTTGTCTTTGTGGGATGAGTGTGGCATTTGGTTTGCCCGGACTTCTGTAGGAAGGTGACCCTTTTCATCAGGAATATCTCCTCGAATTGGACCTTACTTTCACCAGCCAATCCCCACCTTCACCCCAGCTCCCAGAGCTAGTCAGCTCTCTGCTACCAACTGATTTCAAATTTCAAGGAAATAAAAAAGTAGGAGATCTTTGTTATAAGGAATAATAACACAATCCCTTATATGATTTTTTCATGTCCCAAGATGCATATCCTATATAATAAAAGCATAATATGCTAAGTGTCCGACCAATTGGTCAACCATTCAGTAGACGGCTCGACCAGTTGCTATGATGTGCACTGACCACCAGGGGGCAGACACTCTGACTGGTAGGTTAGCTTGCTGCTGGGGTCCGGCCGATCGGTACTGGGCGAGAGGGCTGGACACACCCTGGAGCCCTCCTGCAGTCCCCCCCTGGCAGGCCAGCCCCCATCAGCCCCAATTGGGACTGGGCGAAATGGTCCCAATTGGCCCCAATCACTGGCCAGGTCGAGGGACCCCACCATGCACAAATTCGTGCACTGGGCCTCTAGTAAAATTGTAAAGCTAACTAGACTGTCAGTCATGGGCTAACAACTCTCTTTTTAGAGTTCTACCGAAGAAGGAGGAGGGTCACAAAGCCAATGGCAGCAAACTGGAAAACTCCAGAGTGTTTTAGTCATACCCCAGTCTTTGTAAATGTCCCCCTCTAGAGTCTTTCAGTTCACACCCTGAACTAGATCCCAACAGACAGGAAATAGTCAGGCATAATCTTTTGTCTGCAGAATCTTTAAGAAGATTAGTACTAATATCATGCTGTTATTGAAAAAAATAAAGTTGAGATATAAGTAAGTGGTATAATTTTCTATAATGAATTAGGAATGCCAAGACTGCTAGTTCTGTACCTTGTCACTGAGATCAAAACAAAATAGTCATAAAAGTGGAAGAGAGAGCAACTCATAGTTACCTAGTTACTAAAACAAAATTTCACTTTTGATTTGAAAACAAATTTAAAAGTAAGAGAAATAGTTTTCATTGGGTTTCCTAATTAATTTAAAATGGAATCCTTTAAGCCAGAGTAAATAAAAATCAGACTTTCAAGACAAGTAAAGTACAGTACCTCATTTAGGCCTACAAACATAGTTTTCCTTTATAGGTCTATAACAGTGATGGCGAACCTTTTGAGCTCGGCGTGTCAGCATTTTGAAAACCCCTAACTTAACTCTGGTGCCGTGTCACATACAGAAATTTTTTGATATTTGCAACCATAGTAAAACAAAGACTTATATTTTTGATATTTATTTTATATATTTAAATGCCATTTAACAAAGAAAAATCAACCCAAAAAATGAGTTCGTGTGTCACCTCTGACACGCGTGTCATAGGTTCGCCATCACTGGTCTATAATCATCATAGAATAATTTTCCTAACAGCAAAATAAATTGCAAACATTGACAAACTGCCTGCCTATATTCAGTACCTACCAATTTTTTCCAGCTGTTTGGATACATGCAGAGAGTTTTCCCAAAGTTTACATCGAAAACATTTAGCTAAAATCAAACTGTTCAATAGTACAGCAAAGTTCTTTTCTTGAAGAGCCACAAACTCTGACAACCCTAAAAAAAAGTTTCCAATATTAAATCTAGTACACTAGTTAACTGAAAAAATATTGAAAATACAAGAATCCTGTAACATACATCTTGTAATTCGTGAGCCACTTCTGAAAATCTTTGAGGTATCTTGTGTCAAAGCAAAGTCCTGTATGGGAATGCATCCTAACTGAGCCTGAATAAGACTGGGGAGAAAAAACATTCATTATTTACTTTTAAAAATTATTATCTCACAGTATTTGACATCATTGACTGAAATATCTCTTCTTAAAATTCCTCTCTGACTTGATTTCTGTGACAATACATGATCTATATTTTATATCATTATTGTTGCAAGTATTTTTTACTTCTTTTACCCAATATCCAAAAGTTCAGTTCTCACTTCCCTTCTCTTCTTTATTCACCTCTCTTTCTCTCAAAAATCTCATTTCTTCTCAAGACTTTCATTATCTCTAGATTGATAAACTTCTAATGCTTACAGGGCACAGTCACTTAGACTGTTTAACCTCAACACATCTAAACTATTTGTCATATTCTCCTTCAATACAGTTCTGTCTTTGGGTTTTATTATATATAAGTATTATAGAAAAACAATACAAACTGTATAATCAACAAATATTTATTAAATGCCTATGTGTAACAAGCATAATTTAGGTGCTGATGACTCTGTTCAACATATGAAGGTCAGTATCATATTCGTTAATTATTAGAAATCAGCAGCTGCTTGGCTTCAAAATTTGAGAGCTATGTAGTAAAAGAGGAAAAAAGGAGCTACCAGCCACTGTGCTATTATCCCAGGTTCTTTGCTACTTATTTCTACTGTTTACTTATCTAACCAGAAATTGATACACAATAATTCTATGGATGTAATTAAAATCATTAGACTCTCTTGTATTCTCTCTTGGGGGGTATTTTCTAGAAAATTTGTAGTCAAATATTTTATAGAAAATAAGAAAAACAAAACAAATGGAGCAAATGTACAATCAAAAAGAAAAAGACAGAAGGAAGAAAATAAAGACAAAATCAGAAATTAGTGAAATAGAAAATAATAGAAAGGAAAGATAAAAAAAAACAACTAAAGTGAATAGAACTATTAAACATAGTCAATACCTAAAAATAAATGACTTAAAAAGATTACAATATAGCCCAGCCAAGGTGGCTCAGTGGCTGAGCATTGATCTATGAACCAGAGGTCATGGTCCGATTCCCGGTCAGGTCACAAGCCTGGGTTGTAGGCTCAATCCCCAGTGTGGGATGTGCAAGAGGCAGCCAATCAAGGATTCTCTCTCACCATTGATGTTTCTATTTCTCTCTCCCTCTCCCTTCCTCTCTGAAATAGTCTGAGACTCCCTCCTGATTGAAAACGACAACCGCGCCCTCAGCCACCAGCCCGCTTTGCGCGCGCACCTCGGTACCTTTAAATTTTCCACACTGCGCCTCCTCTGAGCCTCGGTGTGCTGTTGTCTTTCCTTCTAGTTGAAGAGTCTCTCCTCAGCCAGCCTTCCTGTGGTTCTGGGTGATGTCCGTTCCGTCTTTTAGTTGTATTTTTGAAGTGGTTGTTAGCGGCAGCAATCTCCGGTGTTTACCTATGCCGCCATCTTGGTCGTCTCCCAAAAATATATATTTTTAAAAAAGATTACAATAGAGAAACCTCTTGCATATCTGATTATGAAAAAGAAAAGGACACAAATACTATTAGAAACTAGAAAGGAGACATTATATATTTAGAGGAACATTTTAACTTATTAGAGAACAAAACTTTATGCCATAAAAACTAGCAAGGTAGATGAAATGAATGATATCTCAGAAACATATAAATTAACAAAAATTGACTCAATAAAAGTTAGAAACCCTGTAAAAAACAAAGAACATAAAAAGTTTTTTTAGAGAAACCCAACTTTCAGATCCAGTAACTGTGATGAACTAAAAGGGGTTGCTGCTTCTGTACCCTGAACCCAAACCTGTTTTTACAAATAAGTGAGAAGGAGGTTGAAGGATCCCAGAATCTAATCCAAAAAGTGTGAAAAATCCCTTGGTGGTGAAACATTGGAAACTTGACCACTAAAAACAGTAATAAGACAAGTTTTCATCTACAAGTTAAGGAAAACAGAGTTAAAAAAAAACAAACCACTAGAAATCAAGGAAATAACTATTAGAAATCACTCTTTATAGATAAAACTAGTGGCCTGGTGCACGAAATTTGTGCACATTAAAAGGGAATTAGAGAAAATATTTTAATATTGCTATTTGCTCTTTCTCTATAATAGAAGTTTCAGAGATGAAAGTATTTGCCCTTTCTCTATAATAGAAGTGTCAGAGATGAAGGAAAATTAGTAAAATGTATATGAAAATCTCCCTCTTGTCAGAGTCTGGGCTGTGCCATGCGACCCAGAGTCAAGTCCCCACCCATCCGCGCGTGCCTCAAAATTGCACGAGATCCAGACCTGGCTGGCCCCAACCCCGTCAAGCCCTGCTGGGTGGGGGGGTGCACCCTCAGGTCCCCTGGCCCAGTGCCGGGCGGGGGGCACAGCCTCAGGTCCTCCAGCCTGGTGCCAGGAGGGGGGCACAGTTTCAGGTCTCCCAGCCCAGTGCCAGGGCGGGGGCACGTCCTGAGGTCCCCTGTCAAGCCCCACCAGGTGGGGTTGTGGCCTGAGGTCCCCTGGCCCGGGCTGGGGCGGAGGGTGTGGCCTGAGGTCCCTCGGCCCAGACCGGGGTGGAAGGTGCAGCCTGAGGTCCCCCGGACTGGCACCAGGGCGGGGGGCATGACTTGTGGTCCCCCGGACCGGCGCTGGGGTGGAGGGCATGGCCTGAGGTCCCCTGTCAGGCCCCACCAGGTGGGGGCGCAGCCTCAGGTCCCCTGCCCCGGCCCAGAGCCACGCAGCCTCTGGTCCCTGCTGATCGCTCGTTATGGCTCCTTATGGGAACCCTGCCTCTGCTGTGGGCGCAGCCATCTTGTGTTATGGGAACCCCACCTCTGCTGTGGGTGCAGCCATCTTGTGACAGTGTGAGGGTTAATTTGCATATTACCTCTTTATTATATTAGGATGATTGTCTACCTAGGAACTTCCAGCAAACCAACTTAAGAACTATTAGTACTGTTGATAGTTTGGCGAGATGGACGGTGCAGCCTGAGGTCCCCCGGACTGGCACCGGGGTGGGGGGCATGCCTTGTGGTCCCCCGGCCTGGCGCTGGGGTGGAGGGCATGGCCTGAGGTCCCCTGTCAGGCCCCACCAGGTGGGGGCGCAGCCTCAGGTCCCCTGCCCCGGCCCAGAGCCACGCAGCCTCTGGTCCCTGCTGATCGCTCGTTATGGCTCCTTATGGGAACCCTGCCTCTGCTGTGGGCGCAGCCATCTTGTGTTATGGGAACCCCACCTCTGCTGTGGGTGCAGCCATCTTGTGACAGTGTGAGGGTTAATTTGCATATTACCTCTTTATTATATTAGGATGATTGTCTACCTAGGAACTTCCAGCAAACCAACTTAAGAACTATTAGTACTGTTGATAGTTTGGCGAGATAGCCAAATAAAACAATCAAAATTCAAAAAAAAGTAGCCTTCCTATATATCATCAATGAATGATTTATAAAATGCAACGTTATGTTATTCAATGTAAAAAAGGACGCGGGCCTGGACAGTGTTGTTCAGTGGTTGAGCGTTGAACCATGAACCAGGAGGTCATGGTTTGATTCCTGGTCAGGGAACATGCCTGGGTTGCAGGCTCGATCGCCAGTGGGGGATATGCAGGAGACAGCCAATCAAGGATTCTCTCTCATCATGGATGTTTCGGTTTTTTTTTTAATCCTCACCCAAAGAGTGAGGATATTTTTTTCCATTGATTTCTAGAGAAAATGGAAGGGACGGGGGGAGAGAGAGAGAGAAACATCAATGTGAGAGAGACACGTTTATTGGTTGCCTCCTGAACACACCCCAACCTGGATTAGGGATCAAACCTGCAACTTAGGCATGTGCCCTTGACCAGGAATCGAATCTGTAGGCCAATGCTCTAACCACTGAGCAATGCTGGCCAGGGTTCATCATTGATGTTTCTATCCCTCTCTCTCCCTTCTTTTCTCTGAATTCAATTAAAGAAAACATATTTTTTTTAAAAAACTCTGTTCACACTATCAAACTATGTAAAATGCCAAGAAATAAACCTAACAAGAGATATAAATCCTAAATAATCTTACCTAATAATAAATGAACATGTAAACTGACTGTACCTTTGCTACACTAACCAGCCAATCAGGAGAGTATGCAAATTAACCTAACAACGATGGCAGTTAATTTGCATACATAGGCTCCAAGCGGTGGAGCGAAGCCTGAAGGCCCCGGAGCAGCGACGACTGGAGCAGCGAAGCCTCACGGCCTCAGAGCAGTGACGGCCGGAGCCCGGCCAGAGCGAAGGCCTGGGTCCCAGGTGCCAGAGGAAAACCGGTGCCAGCAGCCAGGGGAAAGGAAGGCCTATTGCACGAATCTCTTCATGCAACAGGCCTCTAGTTAAATATAAAATACCACAGAAAGACATAAAGATCTGAATGGATGAAGACAGACCATATACCTAAATAGACTTCAAAACTGTAAGAATTCTTTCCCAAACTAATCTATAAAGCCAATTTCAACAGGACTTTTTATAGACCTTGATGAACTGACTCTAAAGTTCATAGGGATCTAGCGGCGGTTAATTTGCATACATAGGCTCCAAGCGGTGGAGCGAAGCCTGACGGCCCCGGAGCAGCGACAACTGGAGCAGCGAAGCCTCACGGCCTCAGAGCATGATGGCCGGAGCCTGGCCAGAGCGAAGGCCTGGGTCCCAGGTGCCGGAGGAAAACCGGTGCCAGCAGCCAGGGGAAAGGAAGGCCTATTGCACGAATCTCTTCATGCAACAGGCCTCTAGTTAAATATAAAATACCACAGAAAGACATAAAGATCTGAATGGATGAAGACAGACCATATACCTAAATAGACTTCAAAACTGTAAGAATTCTTTCCCAAACTAATCTATAAAGCCAATTTCAACAGGACTTTTTATAGACCTTGATGAACTGACTCTAAAGTTCATAGGGATCTAGCCCTGGCAAGTGTGGCTCAGTTGGTTGGAGCATCATCCCATGCAGTGAAGGCTAGTGGGTTCAATTCCCAATCAGGGCACATACCCAGGTTGCAGGTTCGATCCCCAGTAAGGGCTGGGGTGCAGGAGGTAGCCAATAGATGATGTCTTTATCTCTCCTTCTCCCTTCTTCTCTCTCCAGAATCAATGAAAAACATATCCTCCAGTGAGGATTAAAATAAAAATAATAAAAATAAAGTCCATAGGGATCAAAAGTTCATAATGATCATAGGGAGAAAACTGCAGTAATAGCTCAAAACATCTTTTACAGATCAATAAGGAGGGACTTGCCTTATCAGATAACAAAACAAGCAATAAAAGAAGAGTAAATAAAACAATGTGGTATTGTCACGGCAACAAAATAAATAGACTAACAGTAAATATTTACCAAATACTCCTGACTATCTTTGGAAGACAAAATATAATTAATTCTTAACTCATACCATACATAAAAATTAACTCCAAATGCCTTATGAAAAGCCTACAAGTAAAAATAAAATGATTTTAAAGTATTAGAAGAAATGATAGGAAAAGTCCTATGATTTTAGAATGCAGGGCAGAGACTGCTTTCCTACCAACATTCATTCTCACTTTCCTTCTTAAAAGCAAAATCCCAGTTTTAATCTAGACACATGCCACCAAGACACTTCCCAGTCTCCTTTGCATGTAGATATAGCCATGGAACTAGGTGCAAAAGTGAGTTGGGACTTCCAAGAAGTCTACTGAACCGAGAGAGGATACTCAAATGTAATGGCTACAGCTCTAGCAGTCTTTTTGGACAATGAGGTGACCTTGAAATAAGTCATGAAGCTACCTCAGATTCTCTACTTTGAGTTATCTATTCTGTGATAAAAAAGTAGCCTATCTTGTTTAAGCTATTGTTATTCATTTTATTGCTGTTTGACTAGTTGAGGCTATTCTAAGAAATACAAGATATAAAAGATCTTCCTAACATGATTTTATAGCAGTTTAAATAACATGTATATTCCCTAATAATTATTCCCTCCTAATAATAATATTCCCTTCTATATCCTAAACCAAGCACATGGCATAGCATATCATAGCATTTGTGATTGCAAACTGAATAAAAATCACATTTCCTTTTGCATAAAACCAATTATGTATATTCCCTCCTAATTTTAAAATATAACTTTTTACTCATTAGATTGGCAAAAGTTCAAATATGCAAAACCACTATTGAGAAAATGTATGAAAATAGTCACTCTTTTTACATTGTGGATGGGAACTGTCAGAAAAGCCTTTTCAAAGGCAATTTGGCATTATACATGAAATCTTTTCATGTATGAACCCTTTTACCCAGAAATCCTTGAAAAGTATGGTATAAGTTCATTTTCAGCACCAATTATACTAGCAAATATTTATAAACTATATAACTATTCATCAAGAAGTGGTTAAAATTATAATATATTCATACTATAGGATGTATTGCTATTAAAATACATATTGCTATTATAATAAATGAAGTTGATATGTGTACATACTGATATAGAAAGAATATGACATTACTAGGGCAATAATTATAGCATGAGCTTGCTTATATATAGACATTACAAATGTTTATTAGCACACCAATATGTATGAAATAAATAGAAAGGAAATAAATAGAAAAATTTACATCATACTACTGGGGAAGGGAGATAGGGGGTAGTCAAGGGTGACCTTAGTCTTTGCTTTATAAATTTTACTTTTGACTCTTTACAAATAAATCCGTGTCTTACTTTCAAAATATAGTAACAAGAAACAAATTAATGAGAAATCACTGATTTGGAAATATATACTGAGTTCACTGGAAAATGTCATTTAAGAAAACAGCTAGGTTGAAGGCGAAAAACCTGGAAATTAAAGTTATGAAAAATAAAAAAACGTTAAAATAAAGGGCAGAAACTTGAAGGATAAAAATTTTAAGTTAAGAGGATTAACATCTGGTATTCAACAATGTAACAGGGAAAAGAGGGAGACATAAAAGTGGTAACTATTAGCCATCATCACCCACCAAAAGACTGTACATTCTGGATTAAGAAAGGCCCTCTCTCTCCCTGGCCAAACTCAAGTAGATGCATAATGGAGGGAAACAATAATGGGAAACAAAATTGTTATACGCATAAAAACAATTATAAAGTCATCAAATTTAAGTTTTAAATTAATCAAAAGAATGTATGACCCAATTTAAGGCAAGATAAATAAAAGCATTAAAATTGCAAATAGGGAGTTCTCAAGAAGATGCTTGTGGAAAAACACCTTGATTTGACTCACCAGTTGATGCTACAGAGTATATCAGAAAAAAACAAAACACTGAATCAAGAGATCTAGATTCTAGTTCTAGTTCAGTCTCCAATATAGCAACATAACCTTGGGCAAGTCACAACTTCTCTAGGCATCACTTACTTCATTTGTAAAATGGGAGGATTGGGAGATAATGATCTCTAAGGAATTAGAATTTCTAGAGAAATACAGCTAAGAAGCAGAACAAAAACTTCTGTTGTCTAAGCTATAAATCGGCCTGATAAATTGTTTAGAATGGGGAGAATTTTGTTTCTGAGACATCAAGGTATTTGGGAGATAAAATTCAACGTGATATCATGAAATATCCCATGGAAGGAGTGACCTCCTCTAGCTAAGGAGGGAAAAAATTTCTTTAGCTAACTGGTTTAATTGAGAACATACAAAAATCATTTTTACCTGAAATTGTATACTCGAAATCAAAAGGTTTAACACTACCATCTAAATATTCAGAAAACCAAGCACTTGGCATAGTACATCACTGCATTTATGATTGCAAACTGGGTAAAAGTCACTACAATTTACAATGTAACCTGTCTACTCTTCCACTTACAACTCCTCATTATAAACTTCCCATTCTTGGCAGAATATTCACCTCACTGTCATATATGCATTCCTTTACCCATGCTTTTGCTCTCTCCGAATGCCACTGTCATTCAACAGACATTTACTACATGTGTTTTCATACTGTCCATTATTTTTATATGTATGGTTCTCATTCAAGCTAACTTGAATGCTCTTGATGATAAGCATATCTTCTTTCTATCATCTACCTTGCCTGAACAGAACACACCCTCAATAAATATTTGTTGATTAAAAAATTTCACAAATCATCTGTTTAAATTGAAGTCTGAATTTTTAGAAATTAATTTCACGCCTACATTCTGACTCATTTTAATGTAAATATGTTCTTTTTTATACTCAGGAAAAATGTGAAATGAATTTTAAAACTATAAAAAATGTATAAATATGAATCATGAACAGGTAGTCAGTATTTTAAGACATTCAACAATGAATTATCTTTACCAATTTACTTTCATTTCTCTTGTTTTAATTTTTCCTTCCATTGGAAATCTGTAAATAAAAACACAAGGCAAAATTTTTATTATTACTTATTTTAACAAAATAAAACCTTTTAAAATTATTTAAAATATTTTAACTTCTGTACCTGATAGTTATTCGATTTGGACTTCTGTTCAAAGTATTCAAAGTTTTCTTCTCATTTATCCTTAATTGTACATCTAGAAATTCCTTGCAGCTGGCTATCATTTTGACCTATAAAATTTCAGCATTTGTCCATTTAATTATGTCCATTCTTTCCTGTCATCCACTTTCTCTATACTTATTTCTCATGTTGCCTTGGGACACCACAGTTTTATCATTGGGCATGATAGAGCTAAAAATTTGCTTTATACATTTTGCTTCTTTAAGGATTCACCCACTCATTCATTTATTAACAAAAGTTTACAAACACTTGTTATATGTCAGACATTGTGCTAGACACTGGGACTAAGACGTTAAAGATTAACAAAATAATCTTACACATAGTAAGCCTTCAGTAAATGTTGCTCTTAATACTATTACTACTATTATATTATTACTCCCCCTTCTATAGTTTGCAAACCATTATCTCTATTGAGGCTAACTTTGTAATGAAAAGAATGCTTTAGATATCATAGTTACGCCACATGACTTTGAGCAAAGCACTCTCTCTGCTTTGGTTTCTTGCATCTGTAAAATGAAACTAATTCCTATTCTAATTCTCTTACACATGTACTGAACTAAAAATCAGATGAATTAATGTTAACATTAAGATTTTTCTACTCTTGATTTCTTCTTAAAAATAATTTTACATGTAAATAAAGCCTACTTTTCACCAATTTTTGTGCTATTTTTAGTATAATCCTATTTAAAATAGTCAACTTAGATATTTTAAATTAAAATGAATGGCTTAAATTTAAAAATAAATATAAATACCTTGTTTTATAGTCATGTCCCCAGTAAAGGGAGAAAGCACCAATACAGTTACCAGTTACCAATATGACTATCGTTCTCTTCACTGCTATAGCTGCAAAGTTGCCACCACTGTTGATATCTTAGTATACCTGTTTTTACTCACATTTCCCTACAATCAGTTCTCTTTTTTTTGGTCTATCATCAATCCTATTCTATTTCTACTGTTACTGTTATTCTGTTGCAAAAGGTTTAGGGAAGAGTTGCATATATGCGGCACATGTGTCCCTCATTGTCCCTCACTAATGGCAGACTTTCATAATATGTCATGCCACATGATTTTGGGTCTTTCTCAACATATTGTACTTAGAAGCCACTACCAATGTAACTGGCATTCTCGTGTAAGTTGAAGGGTAACTGCCAGCCCTACTCTGAGTATGCATATAAATTTTCTTAGCCCTCAAAATACATACAACTCAAATCATAGATACAACTCAAAATACATTCTAAGACCTAATACTGAATATCTCATGATCAAATGTACATAAGGATGAAAGAGACATAAGCACTGTTAGAAATGCTTTCTTTTCTGCTCATTCATTCTTAAATTACATGATATACTAACTAGTTGTTTCCCCAAAATTATTTTATACTGTATTAGTTTGTATTTATTTTCTAATGAAAATCAATTTACCAGATCCAGTAAAGTTTCTTTTCCACTAATTGTACAAAATTTCTTCACTGTTTCAAATGTAATATAATACCAAGCCATCAACCTTCCTGTCTCTGTGGTAAAAGATGGAAAAATAAACATTTACTCCATCAGCTGAAACAACTTGCTTTTTCATGAGTTTAATAAACATTTCTTTAACATCTATTCCGTGCCTGTAATGACATCAAGAACAAAAGACACACCAACAAATCTAGAAGATGTAGTCTCTGAACTTATAGGTTGGCTAGGGAGATAACCAGATGAAAATAACTGGACTAGAGAACAAAGTCCAGTTAATGATAACATTTACATATACAAACTGAAATACAGAGGAAATTAAACTTAAGAGAATGGTCAATGTGGGGTGGCCTAGTAGAGATAATGGGTCTTGAGCAGGATTTAAAAGTAACTAATATGCCTCGGCAGAAAGGAAATAAAGCCATTATGACCTCAGGAAAAATCAAGATTTGCTAATAAAAAAAGTAAAGTTTAAAAGATTATCATTAGAATACTGTTATGAGAGATGTATGGCTTGATAAACATATGGCTTGGTCATATGTAGGTTATTTTACATAATGTAGGAATAATAGAAGTAATATTTCATATGTTTATTGTAAAGATTAAATGCAATAATCCATGTAAAGAACTTAGCATAGGGTCTAACATTAAATGTTGCCCACTTTCATTATCAAAACATGATGAATGATAGACTTACAGAGGCCCTGAAAGAGCCCTGAAATGCTATTTAAAGAGTTTAGATTTTGGATTTGATTTGTAAAATAAGAGTACCACTTAAAATTTTTGATCAAAATTTAATTAAATCGGAGTTTGAATATAAATTGTTTTAGAAATACAACATTGGGTTGACTGGAGTAGGGGATTTGAGTGGGGGTAAATAATTGATGAAATGGAATTTGTTTTAAAAGCTACTGGTTTCAATTATAAGTTGTCAAAAACATTACGAATAATTTCAAACCTTGTGAAACAGAAAATGACTGGGAACAGGAAAACGGCATACTGCTTTTCAAGAAAAGGATTAACATTTATGTATGTACTACAGGTTTTGCTGAAGAAGGGGAAAAAATTACATTCCATTAGACTTAGATACTCCATGGTACAGAAGATAAAAAAGGAACAGAGAAAGAACAAGGGCAGCTTAAAAGCTGCTTTCTCAATTAGGAGTCTAGTGAATATATTCAGCAAAAATGTGAGTAATTCAATGGTTCAGAAAATGGAGCTTCTGAGAGCAGTGTGTGAGATATCAAGAATATGGTTATCAAGGAAACTAAATATAACTAGGGCATATTTAAAGCTGCTGCTCTTATCCTAAGTGTTTATAAATTAATATAGGCCAGTGATGGCGAACCTATGACACGGGTGTCAGAGGTGACACGTGAACTCATTTTTTTGGTTGATTTTTCTTTGTTAAATGGCATTTAAATATATAAAATAAATATCAAAAATATAAGTCTTTGTTTTACTATGGTTGCAAAGATCAAAAAATTTCTATATGTGACATGGCACCAGAGTTAAGTTAGGGTTTTTCAAAATGCTGACACGCCGAGCTCAAAAGGTTCGCCATCACTGATATAGGCTATCTCCCTGTTAGAGAAAATTAAAGATTTTGGTAAAAGACTTGATACTTGCTGGGTTTTTAGTAAGGATGAAGGTTTCCTAAGTAAAGTATAAAAACAACATACAAAGATTCCAGAAGTGGCTCTCTGAGGGAGCGTGTGGCTTAGTGTGGCTTTGTTAGCGTCCACTATGCAGTACCATGGCCAGGTTCAAAAAGTGCAGAAAGGGGTTGGTGCAGCCCATCAACCTCATCTTCAGATATTTGTAAAATAGATTTCAGATTTAGGTGTGGCTTTATGAGCAAGTGAATATGTGGATAGAAGCCTGTATCATTGGTTTTGATGAGTATATGAATCTCATAGTAGATGATGCAGAAGAGATTCAATCTAAAAAAAAAAAAAAACAACTAGAGCGGATCATGCTAAAAGGAGATAATATCACTCTGCATCCAAGTGTCTCCACCTAGAAATGACTTAATGAAGTGAGAAATTATTGAAAAGCAATACAGTTTATGTTTTTCAGGTGTCCTTTGTTGGGAGAATAGTTCTTACACACTTATTCATGTTGGCTTACAATACCCTTATGTTACTACCAGATGACAATAAAATACGTTGAATTTTTTAAAAAATAACATAGAAAGGAAGCCATGAAGTAAGTGACTCAAGGTAGAAAAAAATAGAAAGAATTAAAAAAGATATGCAAGTGAAGAAAAGAAGTAAGGAGGCAACTTTGCTATCAATATAGCTAAGTGATTAATATTCTCATAGTAGCAAATTCAGGATAATTCAAAATAAAAGTTATACAGTTGGGGGTTGGGGTGGAGGTAGAGGCCATAAGACTGCACCTCTCACATCTCCTACTGGAGATGACCCCAGCTACTATGTTCTGAATCCATCACCATGTTCATACCGAGATCACACTTCTCAAAGATGCTCCAAACCAATGACTGAGCATGGCAGGAATATTAAGGTAGGCCTATAAGACAAGGGACTCCTCTGATGGGCAATTTTGACTTGAAGATTCCCCATCAGCTTTGCCAAATAGTTGTAGGACTGCAAATTTTCCATCTTTCTTTCCGTCCTTCTCACCCTCCCTCCTACAGAGGTTCAAGATGCAACCCAGTTCATTAACTTTTCAAGCCTCTTGCAGTTACACACCATTTTAAGAAGGATAAACCCTTCTTAAATTCACACAAACTAAGACTTGGCCTTTTGAGCCCTTCTCTTTTACACATTACCAGGTAGAATAACTAAAAAGCTCAACAAAAACATAAGCATACCAATGAAAATACCTAGATATTTCAGTACTATGATGACAGATTTAAAAATAAAAAACTGTATGAAGCAGAATTAAAACACAGAGGCTAAGAATTTAAATACAAAAAATAAATACTGCCCTAGCTGGTTTGACTCAGTGTATAGAGCGCTGGCTTGTGGACTGAAGGGTCCCAGGTTCAATTCCAGTCAAGGGCACATGCCTGGGTTGTAGGCTCGATTCCCATGAGGCAGCTGATCAATGGTTCTCTCTCATCATTGATGTTTCTATCTCTCTCTCCCTGTCCCTTTCTCTCTGAAATCAATAAAAATATATTTTTAAAAAGTAAATACTGAAAAAGGTAAAAGAAAATATTAGTAATATGCAGGAACAAGAAGTCACAAAAAAGAATTTATTAGAAATACTATATAAGAACGTCCGTCTACATTAATGGCAGGCTAAGTATGAAACAACCCTCCTGCTGAAGGCAACTAAAATAGCTAAATGAAATACAAGAAGTATTTTTTATAAAGCATCAAAGAACTAATATGATATTTATCTAGAAGAGGGCTTAAAACCAAAAGGATAAGTACACAAAATATTTACAAAAACTGATCACATACTAGGCCATAAACCAAGTCGCAAAAAATTTCAAAAGGTCATAATCATACAGAAAATGTTATCTGATCACAAAGCAACTGTAATAAAAAAAAACAACAACAACAAAAAGCTTGTTAGAAAAGAAAGGTACCTTAAAAAAATGTACAGAAATTAAGAACTATAGTTGCAAATAATCCATAGGTCAAAAAAGAAATCATAATGGAAATATGAAAATATAACAAACTGATTAATAATAAAAATACTACAAATCAAAGCTAATACAAATTATTGGCCTTAAATAAATATATAGTATTCTTGCAGCTGGCTGGTTAGCTCAGTTGGTTAGAGCGTGGTGCTAATAAATATATAGTATTCTTGAATACTTACATACATATTTATTTCCTGAAAATATACAACATATGCATTCCTATAAATTCTTGCATTCTGTAGAAATCTATACTAAATAGAACAGGGTTTATGGAAAAAGTATTGAAGCAAACAACTAAAGAATACATGCAACCTTGTAACAAGAACACTAACCTAAATAATAATCCTAATAAAAATACTACCACAGTTAAAAAGACATGTTAAATTCCTCATAAAATTGTACATACATACATATAACATTTTGTGTGTTGTTTTTTTTAAGTAGCTTGATGATAGAGGGTGTAACAAGAGGCTGCTGAGTTATAAACACAAAGGACAAAATGTCCAAAGATTGGGCATTGCATAATAGATATTTTCAAGGCAAAATACATGGCTAACCTGGCCCAGAGGAGGATCAGGTAAATGGGCATCATGTACAGTAATGTATTCCTCTGAGAATTCAGGTACATTTAGCTAGATTTGCATATTTTATGTTAAACTGCTGGAATAATGAAGTCAATATTACATCCCAAGAAACTTCTAATCATGAGTGCTAAAATTATAAAACATTCGTTCTCTCTTCTATTATACTCTAAATAGAATGAAAGTGAGAGCATAAGTAATCAATGTTTGAATAATTTAGAACTGGGAAAAGGATATCTACAAGTTATAGCAGGTTTGAAACAAACCAAAGATTTGAGCATTTCATTCCTCTGCCAGAAGTTACCAGAATCAGTGAAGACAAATTCTATGCTGGTCAAAAAGAAGCTCTATAATTTTATAAATAGGATTCTTGTATAAATTTATCATGTTAATGATGATACCATGTTGAGATCACAATTTAATTTTACCATCACCTAAGTTTAGAAGAACAAAATTTCGTATTTAGTCTTAAGCAAGCAATTGTGTTTTTCTTGTTTTTTGTGTTTTGTGTGTGTGTGTGTGTGTGTGTGTGTGTGTGTGTTTGTTGTTAATCCTCACCCGAGAACCTTTATCCACTGGATTTTTTTTTTCATTTTTATTTTTTTTAGTGGTGGTGGTGGGGGGGAGAGTAGAATGGATGGGGAGAGACAGAAAGAGAAACATCCATGTGAGACATACTGATTTGGTTGCCTCCCACACACAACTGGGGGTGGGATTGAGCCTGAAACTGAGGTACGTGCCTTTGACAGGAATCAAACCCACGAACCATCAGTCTGCGGGCCAGTGCTCTATCCACTGAGCCAAACTGGTCAGGGCAAGCAATTGTTATATTTATTAGCAATGATGGAAAAGTTACCAGTTGGTTTGAAATTAACACCTTCATCCATCGTTATCAAGTCCAGAGATGATAAATCATTCAGATTCTTCAAACATAAATCTGTTCAATTGTAGAAAACATTTTTATTTTAGCAAAATAAGGAAGCAGTACAAAATAAAATTTATTATTACATATGCTAAAGTTATGTTTCTGTGCAATTGTTCTGGGAAGAACTGTAAACCATACTTAAGTGGTAATAAAAAGCTCATTTAAATAAAAGAGTTGATAATATGCAAAAAAGTATTTTCTAATAGTAACAATAATACAAATAACAAGTGATAAAATAGCATTTACAACTTGGAGCTTTAAAATAATGTTTGTATTATCTCATTTAATCCTCAAAATAACATAATAAGGTAGGTGTATTAATATTATTTCCTGTACAAGTTAGGAAACTAAAAAATAGGCTAAGTAACTTGCTGTAGGTTTAAGTAATCACTTTGTCATATGACTTTAAATAAGGCAGTGGTTTCCTTTTTTAACTTTTATCAAAGATATAGACACACAAAGTATAGAGTCAAATAGTTCTAAAAGATAAAGAGTAAAATAGTTCTAAAATATTGTTCCAAAAACACCAGTCTTGTCCCTCCTCTGAGTTTGCCACTCTTAAGGCAACCACTTATGATTATTTTAACTGATGCTTTTGGTATTTATCTGAATATGGCACTATCGCTACTTGGAAGGATCCTCTGACAGGAAGCAATGCAAGTCACTCTCACTGATGGATGGGGATCAGAGTAGTAGGCTGCTGCTTAGAGTGTTCTCTCTGTCTTGTGCTATAAAGGCCCAGGAGACTGGAAACAGTTCAGAGCAGAGACTGGGATTGCCACAATCTGTTCAAGCTTAAGTAGACTGACAGCTCACAAAAATACAGCCCTTCGAAGGCAAGGTTCTTTGGGAAATATTTTAATTTAAGAACATTGCTTAGGCAGCTTGATCATTTTAATTGTTTTAAGTAAGGCTTTTGAAAGTTTTGCTAATTTTCTTAATTACCCACTATTAATTTAACCTTCAGAAAATTAATCAGCTAAAGAAGAATGCTTACTAATGCTGAGCACTATTCTAAGGTTTAGGTTTATAGCAGTGGGCAAGACAAGGTTCCTTCTCTATAGAACTTTTTAATGAAGAAAGCAATCAATAACAAATAATAAATAATACAGTTTCAGGTATTGAAAGGTACTATGAAGGAAAATAAAGCTTAGAAAGGACATAGCAAATTATAGATTTTAACTTTTAACTAAAGCTTATGTGTATTTCTGATATAAAGCTACATAATTTCTGATGTAAAGTAAAGATATAGTCATCCTAATTTTCAACATACATAAACATGTCAACTTTCCTAAGAACACAAAAATAGCAGTAACAACATGGAAATCATTTTGCCTTCCTCTCTGTAAGGTAGGTTTAACTAAAGTAGTCCAGGAGAACCTCTTTGAGCAGCAGATTATTTGGACAAAGGCCTAAATAAAAGGAAGGTGCAGGCCATGCAAAATATGTGAGAAGTATTCCAAGAATAAGGAACAGATAGTAAAAAACCTGAAGTGGAAACAAGCTTGATGTGTTTAAGGAACAGCAAGGGAGCCAACTGGGAAAGAGAGTAGAGTAAAAGAGGAAATGACAAGAGATGAAGTTAGAGAAATAGGCAGCAAGATATCAAGTAGGACGTTGTGGGCTCTGGTGAAAGCATGTATTTGATTCTAAGAGTGATGGGGAGCTACTGGAAGAAATTGAGCAAGAAAGCATAACCAAATTTAGAAACAGCACATTATATGCTAAGGACCCTTCTTAAGAGAATTAAGGCAGACCTCCAAGGATACCAAAACATTATATTCAGTTCAAATATAGACAAAACTTAGCTACCTTTATAATGGTTGAAGATAAGACAAATATACTGCCAATTTAACTAAAGTTAAATCATTACAGTTATCGGAATATAGCAAGATATTTCTTGGACTATCTGATTTCTTGTGTATATTTGATCACTATGATCACGATATATGCTTTAAAAATTCCATTACAAAATTGGTCAACAAATAAAGGATAATATAACTACTTTATAGATCTGTTTATCAACAGTGTTATAAATATATGTTATTGCTTATCACCATCTTTCAATAATATATTTATTCCTTAAGCAATACAATTTTACTGTTTCATCTTTAAATCTTCTCTGTATTCTTATTTGCCATATATGTACACCCAAGTATAGAATAAATTAAAATTGGCTAAATATTTTTAGTGGATTTAACATTGTTTTTCTTTCACTGAAAAAGTTACAATACAATGAAGAGGTAGGCATTTCTAATCCTAAAAATGCTCAACAATCTTCTAATATTTTAAAAGACAGTTAATGAAATACTAAGTGACTGAAAAATAAAGCTGGGGTTTGATAGGAACATATCATTAACACAGTTTAGAATAAGAAGCCCATTATCAAGCTAGGCTTATATTTTCAATCAAAATTAAACTAGAAAAGAAAAATAAAGAGTTGTGTCTATATAAAACATTTTCAAAGACCAGAGTCATTTAAAAAATAAAAAAATAACCAGGTTAACATATTATAGAAAGGAAGATATTCTGATGGAATCAACACATAGATTAATTAAGAAAATGTGTATGTGCTGAACTTTATTTTGGCGTGAAAAGAAATAACTCTTGTTTCTTCTCTTCAAACAATAGGTTACTTAAAAAAAATAATTCCCAAAGAGTATTCTTACTTTCACAATAACTGACCTTTTTTATTAAAGTTTATAGAATATAATTTTTTGGAGGAAATACATCTAACCTTGTAATTTTGCTTCAATTCCATCTTTGTTCAAACCAGATGCAAAACCTGTATAAGTTATAAAAATGTGTGAAAAATAAAATAGAATGGACTGAATTCATCTTTATAGGCTCAATTTATACCCTACTTAACTAGAAAAGTGTAGTCCAATTAAATATTAAATTAAAAAATAGCTTATGATTTTAAACAAGGCTTACATCTATAACAATAACCAGTGTTGAAATTCTTTCAATATCAAATGGCTTATCTTTTGCTTATTTGACTGTATAACAGTGACGGGGAATACTCTATATATTATTTTTCCTTAGAGATCTGAATGTTTTGAACCTGTATCCCTTAGAATGGTATTGCAACAAGTCAGGTTTTAATTTGATATTCAACAATCTCAAGTATTTTATAACCTGTACCACATGAAAGAACCCTCTAGAAGCAACATAACCAGATGTGTGTTACCTTTAGAAGCAGAATGAAAATTCCAGCAGCAATGGTAGTACTATATACTTTGATTTGAACGCCAGTTCAAATAAAATTCAAGACATTTTTACTTTATTTTAAATAATTTTAGGCATTTTTGTTATTTTTATCTGAGTTAATTTTTTCCCTAAAATGTCTGATTTCAAACCTTACTGAAAGACTAGAGATGAAATAATAAAGATTTTTCACAATTGTCTATTCTTGCCTCTAAATGTATTTATGACTCTTGTTACTTCTGTTTCTGCTACCTGTCAGTTTCTTTAATCTATTTTGTGACCTATTAAAACAAATATAGTTCCAACTGGTTTGAAAAAATTACTACTTTTCCAAGAAAAAGTAACAAACCATAATGAGATGGATTTTTCAAGGCTCTGATATAAAGCAAAGTTGATCGTATCCATTCCAAAGCAATATTTACATCTGTGATGGTATGCAATACTATCTCTGCATTCAAATGTTCAATAAGATGTCTGTGCAAACTAATTGGAAAAAGAATTTTTGCATTAGTAATAGGTATTTCAATGCCATAGCTCTTGCTGTTTTAAACTTCAATAATATTTTGAATAATTAAATAATATAACTGAATAATATACTTATTACTACTTTAATAATTCATTAAGATAACTTAATTTTCAAAAACATAAGAGAAAACCATTATATCAGTTCAACTTTTAGAAATATTATAGATTTCTCTTTATTCCATAGTTCTAGAAGACATTATTGTTTTAAAAAGAAGTGGGGAATGACAGCAAATAACAAGTGTTAATAAGGATGTGGAGAAAAGTGAACCTTTTGTGCACTGTTGGTGGGACTGTAAACTAGTGCAGCCACTACGGAAAGCAGTATGGAGAGTCCTCAAAAAAATAAAAATAGAACTACCATATGACCTAGCAATTCCACTTCTGAGTATTTATCTAAAGAAAGCAAAAAACACTAATTTGAAAAGACATATGCACCCTTATGTTTACAACAGCCAAGATATGGAAGCAACCTAGGTGTCCATCGATAAAGAGGAATGGATAAAGAAAACGTGGTACATATATACAATGGGACATTACTCAACCAGAAAAAAGAATGAAATCTTGCCATTTGTGACAATATAGACGTAGAAAATTACATTAAGTAAAATAAGTCAGACAAAGAAAAACAAATGTATTATTTCACTTATACCTGTATGTGGAATCTAAAAAACAAAATGAAACAAAAACTCAAAGATACAGAGAATTGATGGTTGCCAGAGGGGAGGAGGTTGGGGAGTTGAGCAGAAAAGGGAAGAGGATTAAGAAGTACAAACTTCCAGTTATAAAATAAGTCACAGGGATGTCATGTACAGCATAGGGAATAGAGTTGAAAATATGGCAGTAACTATGTATGGTGACAGATAGTTATTAAATTTACTGTTGTTGATCACTTTGTAAGGTATATAAATGTTGAATCATGTTGTACACCTCAAACTAACACAATATTGTATGTCGCATGGCAACTATAATTAAAAAATGAATAAAATCTGTTCTGGTTGGATAGGTCAGTTGCTTAGAGCATCATTCTGATACCCCAAGGTTGTGGGTTCAATTGGTCAGGGCACATATAAGAATCAACCAATGAATGCATAAATAAGTGGAAAAATAAATAGATGTTTCTCTCTCTCAACCCTTTCTCTTCCTCTAGAATCAATAAATTAAAATAAATAAATAAAATGTCAAAAAAAGCTAGGGTGTGAATTATATCCTATTCCCTCCAAGAGGATTATAATCAAACTAGGAGCCCAGCGAGCACATGGCACAGCCCGGCCAACCCTCCAACAGCCCTGCTTTGACACCCGAACCTGTCCACCCTGTCCACGCAGAGCTCCAGTGCGTCTGGCCCAAACCCTCTGGCCTTCTCTAGCCGCTTCAAGCCCCGCCCTCAGTCCCTCTAGTCGCCTTGGGCTGGTCCCGCCTTCTCTGGGTGCCTCCCCACTTCCACCCTGTCTCCGGAGCAATGCGGCGGCTCTGCCCCATCATGGTTCTGGAGGAGAGCATGGAAGCCTCCCGCCTGCTGCGCTGTGCTCCTTTCCCTGGCAGGTGGGCTGTGCGGCACTCAGAGTGCGAGCAGTGGGTGGCGAAGAACTGGTGAGGGGGGCGTTATGGGCTCTCACCCCTGCCCTCCCCAGCACAGGATGGTCCCGCCTCCTCCGGGTGCCTCCCCACTTCTGCCCCATCTCTGGAGCAACACCCCAGCTAATATGCTAATGACCTGGTCATTACCTGTTACGGAATATCGACCATTAGCATATTAGCTCTTTATTAGTATAGATACTTTACTAAAAGGACTCAGCTTGCTTATCTCTCTATCATTAAACAAATTTTAAATATGTAAAGAGAAGTGAAAATTATATTCCTCTTCATATGACTAATTTGGACTTTTATAACAAGGACACATGATACTGCATGCTAAGAAACACTGATGAATAAAAATATTGTATTATTTTTTAACTATTAAATTTCTTAAAAGGACATAAATTTTCTAGTTAAGATACTGAAAAGTTTCAAGCAAATGGCCTAATCAAATTTCTCTTTAATATATCTTAAAAATATTGGCTATAGTAACAATATCTTGTTGGAATATTTTATTACCTGCTTTCTATAGTGTCACTACAAGCTAACATCTGAATATACTTCTCTTTTGTACTTAACCGAGTCATAATAACTGCAGTAGCTGTAGTGTCAAACTGGGGAAAAAGAAGACATACACACACACACATGTACACACACACACACACAGAAATTTAATAAACATGAGCACGTGTTGATACCAGTCCTTTTCAATAACTCAAGACTTTGATTCTATATTAAACAGTCCCTTGTCTTAAAAAACAGGTGAAAAAGGCCTTAAAAATACTTCTGAATTTGAATGTTAACTGAAATTTTAATTCAAAATCTCCTAAGAATCCTAATATATAAAAAGCCAGGGGCCATCATGACCGAAACAACCAGATGGATGACTTAACAGCAGGCTGCATGGGGTGACTAGGCCGGCAAGGGGTTAGTGAGGGACGACCAAACGACTGAACAGCAGGCTGTGTGGGGCGACCAGGCCGGCAGGGGTGGCAGTTGGGGGTGACCAGGCCGGCAGGGGGCAGCAGTTGGGGGTGACCAAGACAGCAGGGGGGACAGTTAGGGGTGATCAGGCTGGCAGGCAGAGGCTGTTAGGGGTGATCAGGCTGGCGGGGGGGGGCATTTAGGGGCAATTAGGCAGGCAGGTAGGTGAGCAGTTAGGAGCCAGCGGTCCAGGATTGTGAGAAGGATGTCCGACTGCCGGTTTAGGCCCGATCCCCCAATCCCGGAGATTGGGCCTAAACCGGCAGTCAGACATCCCCCAAGAGGTCCTGAATTGGAGAAGGTGCAGGCTGGGTTGAGGAGAACACCCCCTGTGCATGAATTTCATGCACCGGGCATCCAGTATAGATATAAAAATACCACTTTGGTTTCAATATAACATAATTTTGGCAGTGGTGAAATTAAAACAATCTTAGGTAACTGTATAAAAGTTGTAATATTTGGTGTTCATATATAATCTAATTTATCCTATAAAATTATAGATTTGTTTAACACAGTATTTTGATATTCTTTGAAAAGATATTCTTCCTAAATATTCCCTTAGTACCTATATGAATGACTTCTTTATTTAAGTATTTGTCAAAGGCATGTTTGGTAATATGTATGAGATGATTTTTAATTGTCAATACCTGGAGACCATTACTGGCATTGTGTGCTAGGATCCAGGAATGCTACATGTTCTGCAATGCATGACAGTCCTACACAATGAAAAACTGTCCCATACAAAATGCCAATAGTATCTCCATTTAGAGTAAAAAACCAAACAAAGAAACTTTAACAACATACACATTCATAAACCCAATCATTTACCAACCAATGCTATATGGAGTGGAGGGAGTATGTCTTTTTTAGTGAGAGTTATTTTACTTCTACTCCTCCATTAAAGTAGATTGTCTAAGTTACATTTATTTTTAAACCTAATCCAAAATCCAAATATGAAATCTTAATCTTTTGTTTAACAAAAAATACACAAAAAGGATTTTGCCATTTACTTTGTCTTTAAACTAAGTTACAAAAAGTAAAATGCTGTCACTTACTTGAGGTCGACCAGCTCTTCCAATCATCTGTAGAATATCTGTTTCACTGTACTCTTCAAACATTCCTCCAACATAATGCATTGTAGATTTTATAACTACCAGGTGAGCAGGCAAATTTACTCCCATAGCTAAAGTACTGGTAGTAACTGCATCAGATTAAGGAATATTACTTTCAAGCCAGATAATTTTAATGCTCAGGTAGGTATTTTCTTATAAAAGGTATATTTTTATAAATGTAATAGGCTCATATAGATAGAATTTATTTAAAAATGAAGAAAACTCTATAATGTAAAATAATACATCTTTTAAAATTATTAAATTCTCACTTTTCAAATTGCACTATGTGCAGTAACATGGTAAAGAACTAAAACTGGTAACAACTTTAGCTATAACATGTATAATACATGAATAGTTACATAATTTTGGACTTGAGAAAAAAGCATAAATAAGTCAGAATACTTGAGCCTTTTATTTTATTGTCTTAAAAATAATTTTCCAAAATATCTAATAATACCCACAAGAATATACTTTACTTACAAAGAGCTGGTAAATCTCCAACAGTAAAAGCTCCTTCAACTACTTTTCTATCTGACAGCTCCATACCAGCATGGTGATAAGCAACACCATGTATTAAGATATCTATAATAGAAATATATCACCTGTTATGTACTGTTAATATTTAATCAGTAATTGACTCTTTTTAACTACAGCTGAAATGCTATTCAAAAATACCTCTAAACCTACCTCTCAGCTTTGAATCTCTTATGGAATACGCATGCTTCTGTAACCTATTTTAAAATACCATAAAATTATTGTGAGTTAGTTCCATTAATATAGTTTATTTTGAGGCTTACAGATATAAAAATATTTTCACAATATCATTATTTGAAAACCATTTTTAAAAAGTAGAGAACATCTAACTTTCATAGTCAAAAATCCCTAATTTTACAACTCAGCGAAAAAAGTCAAATAACCTAATTTAAAAATGGGCAAAGGACCTAAATAGAAATTTTTCCAAAGAAGACATACAAATGGCCAACAGTAGATGAAAACGTGGTCCATATCACTAATCATCAGGGAAATGCAAATCAAAATTACAATTAGATTGCACCTCATACCTATTAGAATCGCTATTACCAAAAAGACAAGATAAGTGATGGAGAGGATATGGAGACAGGGGAGCCCTGTGCATTGTTGGTGGGAATATAAACTGGTACAGCCACTATGGAATTTTCTAAAAACTTAAAAGTAGAACCAGCAGTCCCACTTCTGGATTATATCCAAAGGATACAAAATCAGTATCTCAAAGAAGTATCTGTACTCCCATGTTCACTGCAGCATTATTTCACAGTAGACAAGTATGGAAACAACTTTAAGTGTTCATTGACAGATAAAGAAGATATAGATATATAGATAGATGATATAGATATATAGAGATATAGATATCTCATGAAATATTATTCAGCCTTAGAAAAGAAGGAAATTCTGCCTTTTTCAACAACATAGATGAACCTGGAAGGTTCAAATGTGTTAGAGACTCTTGAGAGATGAATCTTTTGGTGAGAGATTACAATAGATGTGGGATTGAATGTGGATTTTTTAAAAAAATGAAAACAGCACTATAAATAATGTTTCAAGAAATCTGGCTATGAAATAAAGACAGAATCATAGCTGCATAAAGATTCATTATCTCACTTAATCCTCCAAATTACTATTATCTTTATTTTACAAATGAGGAAACTGAAGCTTGGAGAGATCAAGTCACTTGAAGAGTTTACAAAATGAACCCAATTTTCTTATCTCTTTTAGATAATCCCTAAAAGTCTTTCTACCTCCAAGAAAAAAAATGAAAAAATATACCTCTCTTTCTGTTCCACAGTCATAATAAATTTAGCATTTTTCACAAGAACAGAAGCAGCCTGTTGCACACCTTTCCTTGTTGCACAAAACTAAAAATGAATGAATAATTTTTGTATTAATCATATTAAAAGCTGACCATTACACTAAAAAAATAAGCAATCAACAATCCATACCACAAGTGTAGGTTTCTGATCAGAGTACTCTTGTATAACACTGGCAATTTTGTAGTTGAGGGTTAAATCAAACTTAAATTCAGTTTGGTTACTACAACAGGGAAATCCAAGGACCACTTTCTGAAGTTTCACTGGTCTATGTCTCTCATCCATTTTCAGACATATAGCAGGTCTTTCACCATTTGAAAGCCATTCTGCAATCTTTAAATAATAGAAATATACACATTAAGAGTTTTTTCTAATCAAGTTTTATGGCTAAATATAACCCAATTTATAGACTACTTTAAAGTCAAAGTATAAAAATATTTAATCAAATAGTTTTTTTCAATATTATATATTTCATTGACACTATCCTATTAATATATTGGTAAATATGATCCATAGTATTTCAAGATTATATCCACTTTTCACCATGATAAACTTCCAATTAATTATTATTTTATTTTACTTTCCTTCTTATGAGTCTAAAGTAAAATTAAATTGATTTTAGAAGAGAAACTGAATTTCTCACTATCATTGTATTTTCTTTGCTATTTTTTCAAAACTATGTCTAGATACAGCTGACACTTTGGTGTTGTCCTAAGTACTAGCTAAAGAATAGCAAAGTAATGGTTGGCTTAGATTGGTAAGGGTTGACAAGTTCCAAACAAAGAACAAATAAATACTTGAGAGATGGCAGGACCAAAAGCATGTCAGACTAAATGCTAGAGTCACTAGCTGGAACTGTGGTGAGCAATGGTGAAGCAATCTTATCTTCATATAGCCTGCTTAGCAATCAGACTTTATGCCCTGTATGAACCTGACCATTGTTTTGACTGAAAGATGGATTAATGAGTTTCTAGTTGCATAGGAAGGAATTATTAAAATATTTTCAAGGCTATCGTGATTAGGGATGAGATCACACAAGAACTTACAGTTTGAAAGCAGCAAAAGGCCAATTTTGAAGACCATAATTTAGGGGAAAACTGAGAAAGAGGACTTGTAGAAGAGACAGGGAAATAGCTTTCACAGAAGTAGTGATTATCACAACAGGAAAGAGTTTCAAGAATCAACAGGATAGCCCAGCTGGCATAGCTCAGTGGTTGAGCGTCGAGTTATGAACCAGGAAGTCACGGTTTGATTCCTGATCAGAGCATATATCCAGGTTGCGGGCTCAATCCCCAGTGTGGGGCATGCAGGAGGCAGCTGATCAATAATTCTCTCATCATTGATGTTTCTTTCTCTCCCTCTCCCTTCCTCTCTGAAATAAATAAAAAATATATTTTTAAAAAAGAATCACATGATATTGGGAGCATTTATGATCTTACTCCCTGCCATGTATCATCAGTTTGTCTCAAATTAACTTGTAAAAACTTTCTTTAAAAATTACAGGATTTTTGCCCTAACCGGTTTGGCTCGGTGGATAGAGCATCGGCCTGCGGACTCAAGGGTCCCAGGTTCGATTCCAGTCAAGGGCATGTACCTTGGTTGTGGGCACATACCCAGTAGGGAGTGTGCAGGAGGCAGCTGATCGATGTTTCTAACTCTTTATCCCTCTCCCTTCCTCTCTGTAAAAAATCAATAAAATATATTTTTTTAAAAATTACAGGATTTTGATATTTAATAATAACTTACAAATCAAGAAGGAAAATTTAGTATCCCACTGTGAAAAAAAAAGGTAAAGGACATAATCTAGCAAATTGCAAAAAAAAGAACTTAAAGTAGTTGAGAATATATTAAAAATATTTACTAAAGTAAATCAAAATTTTCAATAAAGTACCATTTAAATAAGAAATTTGACAACTATTCAAAAGTAATAATAATTTCATTATTATACTGTCCAGTGTTAGAATACAGAGAAATGGCTGAAGGTAGAAGTGTAAATGAGTATAACATTTATTGAAAGCACTGTGTCCTTACAGTTTTATATACCCTTGGACTTAGTTATTTTACTTATGATGTTTTTAAAGATACATTAATTTCAGCACTTTTTATGATAGCAAAACGTGAAAACAATCTTCCAACATTAAAACATTAGATAAATTATAATAAAACTGCAAAAATTGTATTAAAGAAAACTAATGACATGGAAACATTTGTATGTGACATGTAAATCAAAAAGCATATGTATATTATGATTCCATCTATATATCTGGAAAGACAAACACTGGATTTTTGTTGTTTATATATACTTTATAATTTTCTCTATATGAACAGCTTATTTTGTTCACGTTCTCTTGAATATGAACAAAATAAGCTGTCATTTTAAGAACAAAAATGATTAATTGTGTCAAGTTAAAGCTAAAATTTTCCATTGGGTTAGGCACTGTAACAGCTATTTGTGAAAACAATTTCTAAGAAGTAGCAAGAGGAAAAAGTTACATTATAGTGGGCTGAAAAGTAAATAGGAGTGAGAAAGCAGTGAGACTGTACTATTTTTCAAGTTTGCAAAAAATCAAGAAAAAATAGGCCACATATACATTATAGAAAGTATAAAATGCATATAATTATTTTCATGTCTGTATACCCCAGTAACCATAAGATTATCCTCAAGGACAGGGTCTATATGTTTTCACTTTTGCATCTATCATTAGTGCTTATCTTACCACAATGCTAGGCACACAGAATTGGGGGAGGTGGATGGTAATCATCTAACCCAGTGGTCGGCAAACTGCGGCTCGTGAGCCACATGCGGCTCTTTGGCCCCTTGAACGTGACTCTCCCACAAAATACCAACTTCTGTGCATGGGCCACAAAGTTTCAATCGCACTGTGCGTGCGCGCCCGCACGTGGTATTTTGTGGAAGAGCCACACTCAAGGGGCCAAAGAGCCCCATGTGGCTCGCGAGTCGCAGTTTGCCGACCACTGATCTAACCAATTATTTTTATTCCCCACCATACTTTGTTATAAAACTGGATTCAACTGGTTACAACAACCATAACATGTTATTAGCCAAGTTATTACATGTTTTTGAAACTCATAAAACTAAGACTTTTAGATACTAGTAAACAACAGACTTGTACCAAAAATGTTGTATTAAAAAGAATCATCCAAATTTTATGGTCTTAATACTGCCTTCCCTATAAAATCTAATCATTACTTTCTACAACATACTTTGCTATTTAATTGGTTAGGTGCTTAACAAACAAAAAAACCCTCACTTTTTTCTAAGATTAAAATGTTTAATATTTCACTAGTTATGAAAAATATTATAAACTAAAATTCTAACTCACATCCTCAGCATTTGGAATTGTTGCAGACACAGCTACAAATCTCATTGGAATAATAGTGCTGGTATTTTCTAAAGTATGAGATAAAGACTGCACAGTTTTCATTCTGCTGACTACAACTTCAAGAGTTGGCCCACGAATTTCATCTTTTACAACATGTACCTAAGAAAGAAATCAAGGAAAAAATCATTAGCAACAAAAATAGAAATCTAATCAATTAAAATGTGAAAGAATATTAACACTCTTCTTTAAGAAAATAAGCATTTTCCAATTGAAGGCATAAAACAAACATATAGTTTGGTTGAAATATCTTGCTTCTATCTATTTATTCTAGTCATCTTTTTATGTTTATCTCTGAAAATGAATAATGTGTTCACTACCTCATCAATGAGAAACAGTCGAACCAGTTGAACCAAAGAGTTGTCTCTCCATTTTCTAGTCATGCTATCCCATTTCTCCTAGAGAAAAGATGCAAGTGGTTTAATGCAAGGGATTATAATGAATGTTATTAAGATATATCAATAAAATTTTTAAACTGACATGTGACAAATAATTGGCAATGTTTTAGTTAACATCTTATAAGTATCCTGAAAAATATTTTTAAAATTTGTAAGGATTTTGACAGTTATACAAGTATTTAAAAAATGGACCCCATTTATTTTTAAGTTTAACCAAAAATACTCAAAATTACAGTCTAATTACCTCTTTTAAGCTCTAGCAAGATCCTCCCTCTGCATCACATAATACTTGAATAGAAGAATATAAGCAATAAGTATGTTTACAAATTATCTACAATAACAAATTGCCTATTCATATCTTTTGTCTATTTTTCCTATTTGGTTGGTTGTCTTCTGCTTATTAATTTGTAAATATCCCTTATATACCCAGAATATTATTATCTTTTGTTTGTTTGTTTTTATAATGCAAATATATTTGTCCTTCTACTTTGTATTTTTCTTTTAACTTTTTTCTTGATGAAGAGAAATAGATATTTTCTAATAAACCAAGGAAATAATAAAGTATAAATAACACCTACTGGAGTTGTCATAATAATATGGGCATGCTGAATCTCAAATAGGTCATCCATTAGTGTATCACCAGTGAGTTCTTTACAATTCAATCCTATTGGTCCAAACTTTTCTTTCCAGTCATCAAAACGCTGACTACACAGTGCTTTTATTGGTGCCACTATAACAATATAAGGTATTTATTTTGAATGTCATTAAAATTTTCACAAAAAATGTTGGTTAATAAATTTATGATAAGAATAACATATCTATGCACTATCTAATACATATAAATTAAAAGTTAACAATAGAACCATATCATTTAGAGTTATAAACGTAATCACCAAACAAAACTGAAAATAGAAAAAGAAGTGACTGCTTAAGAAATTGTAACTAAGAGTAAAGAGAGGTAGGACAAGAGATTATTGTTTTTCATTATAAATCTCTTTTGTAATAATTAATTTTTTTAACCATGTGCATAAATTACTTTGATGAAAAATTTACAATATATATATACTTAAGAAAGAAGAATTCATGTGTAAGTTTCTAGAATTACAAAATGTTTAATTTTATTTCTTCATCTTGCCTGTCTTTTTAAAAATAAACATGTAGCCTGGCTGCAGTGGCTTAGTGGTTGAGCGTCATCAACCCATGAACCAGGAGGTCACACTTCGATTCTTGGTCTGGGCACATGCCGGGGTTGCAGGCTAGATCCTTAGTAGGGGGTGTACAAGAGGCAGCCGATGTTTCTATTGATGTTTCTCTCTCATTGATGTTTCTATCTCTCTCTCCCTCTCACTTCCCCTTTGAAATAAAAAATATATAAATATTTTAAAAATAAACGTGTAAGGCCAAATTCTCAATTCAAATATTACTTTTTATGTATAACTGAGAAAATGTATTTTGAATTTAATGTAACAGATGACAGAAAATGTGGTATGTTTTTATGAAAAAGTATGGAAAACCAAATACTAAGGCCTATGGGTTGAATCTGAATTTATTTCTTACTTTATCCTCACTGGTTTTTCATTATTATAATTATTACTCTTAAAATTATAAATACTTACTGTAAACAATTTTAATGTTTGACCATGGCAATGGTACTTCCATTAACAATCTTGTTATTGCAAGTTCAAACACTACAGTTTTCCCAGAACCAGTTGGAGCACAAATCACAAAATTCCTATCTGTATAAAGAAGCTAAAATATAAAATTTGATCAATCATGGGATATATAGAATCTTTCACTCCCATTCTCAATTTATTAGAAACTATGCCATAGGAAGACTCTAAGGAATAATAATAGCTCAAATATTTTCATCTTTAAATTTATTAAAATTGTTACCACCCTCATAAAATAACTATTAAAAATTTACCATTTTGTTTTATTTGTCAAAGCAATATGCCAGACCTAGAAGAAAATAATTTCTTTAGCTTCCAGAGAAAGTTTCATAAATCTAATAAATACAAACCAACCCTCCTATAAAAATCACATGCATTCATTTAACAAACATTTTTGAGCTCCTTTAATGTCACTGAATGTGGCACTGGGGTCATAAAGATGAATGTGATCTAGTCCCTGCCCTTAGTGGGCAAACAATCTAGTAAGAACAAGCAGATAAGTAAATAATTATAATAAAATACTTACATCATCAAAGGCTTTGGACTGTATATAGTTGAAGTATGGGAATTCTTTGAAAATACTTCTAAATTTTGCCGCTTAGAATAACATTAAGGAAATATTTGGGAATTTTAAAAATTGGTTACTTTTCATTTAAAAATTAAGTTGAATTAATATTGACTGACAATATTTAATGATGAGCCATTAATACTTGCTATTTTGACATAAGAAAGGAATTAACATATATAGAGGAAGGGACCAAGATGGCAACAAAGTATGCTCCTGAATTTCCCCCTCCCACAGATTCACCAAATACACACCTATAAGCAATAAGTATGATTGCACCTACACACAGAACATTTCCCTCTGAGAGAGATCCTGAAACTTCAAGTTGAGTGATTCCTATACATTGGACGAATGAGAAAACATGAATTGAAATAGAAAGGAAAGGCTGAGACAACTCTCACCACAAATCCTACCCCTAGCACAGCACCATACAAGTGGGAAAGAACCCCCAACTCCCACCTTTTCCCTGAAGAGCAAGGGGTTTAAAACATACATCTAGTGACCAATTTTTAAGACTCCCACCTGAAGGACAGGCCCCGAAACACCCATCGCTGTGAGCCAATAGAGCTTGCATTCACCAGTTCCACAGGACCATAGCAAAGAAGTACTTTTTAAATGGGCACAGGAACACTGTCCCCTCCCCCACACACTCAAACACACACAGGTACACATCCAAGCTCAATACAGAAGGGACAAGCTCATCTTCAGTTTCTCCCTGGAAGAAATATAACTGCATACTTTCTCAGCTGCTGCCTGAGGTTCTAGCTTCTAATCATAACACAAATACATTGTTATTTAAGCAATTATGTTTTTATGAAGACATACAAAAACTGCTGGATTGTGATATGTTCCTGTTAAAAGTTAAATAAGAGCATATTACTTCTCTGCTAAAATTTCCCCCTTTCTTTCAAACTGTATGGCTACAAAGCCCTACATAATCTTGCCTCCTCACCTCCACCTTTGTGTTTCTGACTTCCTGTCCTGCTTGACTAATCTCCTCTACGTATATTGAATTCTTTTCTGGTCTTCAAAAACATCAGCCAGACTATTGTCCAGACTGTTCTTTCTTTCATATTTCCTTGGCTCTTTCACTTCCTTCTATTGCTTACATCTCACCTTCTCAGAAAGACCTACCCTAATTACTATATCTATCCTATATAATAAAAGCCTAATATGCTAAGTGTCCAGTTGACCGGTCGGCAGTTCAACCAATCAAAGTGTAATATGCTAATGATATGCTAAGACCTCTCAACCACTTGCTATGACGTGCACTGACCACCAGGGAGCAGACGCTCTGACCGGTAGGTTAGTTTGCTGCTGGGGTCCAGCTGATCGGGACTGAGCGAGACAGGCGGACACACTCTAGAGCCCTCCCATGGTCCCTTCCCAGCTGGCTAACCTCCTGCATCCCTCCCCAGCCCTGATCGTGCACCAGTGGGGTCCCTCGGCCTGGTCTGTGCCCTCTCGCAATCCGAGACCCCTCTGGGGATGTCAGAGAGCTAGTTTCAGCCCAACAGTAGAACGGCCAGTCACTATGACATGCACTGACCACCAGGGGGCAGATGCTCAATGCAGGAGCTGCCCCCTGCTAGTCAGTGCACTCCCACAGGGGGAACACTGCTCAGCCAGAAGCCGGACTCACAGCTGGTGAGCGCAGCGGTGGTGGCGGGAGCCTCTCCAACCTCCATAGCAGCGCTAAGGATATCTGACTGATGGCTTAGGCCTGCTCTCCCAGAGGGGAGAGGCCCTAAGCCATCAGTCAGACATCCCCCGAGGGCTCCCAGACTTCGAGAGAGCACAGGCCAGGCTGAGGGACCACCTCCCCCCCAAGTGTATGAATTTTGTGCACTGGGCCTCTAGTTTAAGTAATATAAATCCATACATGAGATCACTTATTTGTTCTTATATCTCTTATACCTTTTGAACTAAAAGGTCTAATAAGCCCAGGAATAAAAAATGCAAAGAAGAAAAGTTTAAAAGTGAAAATTTATTCATGAGCATAAAAATAAAAAAATGTTCCAAAAATAATTGATATTTACCTATCTTAGAAAATAAAATGGCCGAAACCGGTTTGGCTCAGTGGATAGAGCGTCGGCCTGCGGACTGAGGGGTCCCGGGTTCGATTCCGGTCGGGGGCATGTGCCTGGGTTGCGGGCGCATCCCCAGTGGGGGGTGTGCGGGAGGCAGTTGATCGGTGTTTCTCTCTCATCGATGTTTCTAACTCTCTGTCTCTCTCCCTTCCTCTCTGTAGAAAGTCAATAAAATATATTTAAAAAAGAAAAAAAAAAAGAAAAGAAAATGTGTTTAAATGAACAGATAAAAATTTAATTTTGTTATTCTAGTCCATGCTATCATTTACTTATCTAAATACATAAAATTTCCTTTGATTCATGTTACTTAAATCAATTATTTTTATATAATATCATTTACATATATTGTTTTGTTACAGCATAAAGGCAATAATTTTTAAATGATATCATATTCTTTACATTCATGTCTTCATTCCTTCAATGAACTTATCATATTCAGAACTAATTAGATTTATGCTAAGTTCTCAGAGTCCCTCCCCGGCCCTGATCATGCACCGGTGCGGTCCCTCGGCCTGGTCTGCACCCTCTCGCAATCCGGGACCCCTCGGGGTCAGTGTGCTCCTTCAGGGGGAGTGCTGCTCAGCCAGAAGCCCGGAGCCAAGCTCACTGCTTGAGCACAGCGGCGGTGGCGGGAGTCTCTCCTGCCTCCGTGGCAGTGCTAAGGATGTCTGACTGCTGGCCATCAGTTGGACATCCCCCTAGGGCTCCCAGACTGCGAGAGGATGCAGGCCCGGCTGAGGGACCCCCTGAGTGCACGAATTTCATGCACCGGGCCTCTAGTCTATACATATACATATACATATACATATACATATACATACACATACACATACACATACACATACACATACATATACATATACATATATATATATTAAAAAGCCTAAGTGACTGGTCGACTGGTTGACCGCTCAACTGTTCGACCAGTAGCTATGACACACACTGACCACCAGGGGGCAGATGCTCAATGCAGGAGCTTCCCCCTGGTGGTCAGTGCGCTCCCACAGTGGGAGTGCCACTCAGCTGACCAAGGCACCAGACACCAGGCTCATGGCTGACAAGTGCAGCTGTGGCAGTATGAGCCTCTCCCTCGGACACTCCCCCTGCGGGACCCTCCCCCATCCAGACTGGGACCAGGATGGGGACTGGCATTGGGACTGACTGGGCTCCAGTCTGCAGCTGCTTCTTGGTCATGGGTGTGCCGGTATCACCCTAGGACGGGTGCATGAAGACCGCAGCAGAGTGGCAGAGAGCCTACCAAGCAGTGGCAGAGGCTGGAGCAGGGAGGCTGGGATGAGCGGGAGTGGCGAACCTGGCCCAGGCTCGGGCTCCTCCCTGGCCGCCTGCCACTTTGGGTACTACTACATCCCTTGGGGGATGTAGGACTGCCAGTTTCAGCCAATCCCCACAGGCCAGGCTGAGGGACTCCACTGGTGCACGAATCTGTGCACGGGGCTTCTAGTATAATTATAATCCTGAATCCCTGATCCCAGCATTCCCAAGTTAATCATCTTTACTCTGCTCCACTTTTTCCTTTCTCCCTATTACTCATCACCTTCTAAAATACTATATGACTTATTTATACACTTACAACTGTTCAAATCTATCCTCTTTCCAAAGAAAGTTAAGTCCTTAAGGACAATGATTCATTGTCTGTTTTCTTAACTGACATATCCCAAATACCTGAACAGTGCCTGGCACATAGTAAGCAGCCAATTAATATCAATTTGCATTTATTAGGTCAAGCAAATAATTTACAAATTTTCATTTTACTTTCAGTTTTGCAGAGTGTCAGAATATTTGTGCCAAAACAAAATGTAATTTTGAATTTGTTAATCCATCAGCTTTTGAAGGAATCTCATTTTTCCTCAAAAGATGTCTCTTCCTATAAAATATTTATTTGTAACAAGCCCACATGTGGGCCATCATGCTGGTTTTTCTCTCATTAAGTAGTTCCACATTCACAAAAATGAATCTCTAATTCCAAGTAGATATAGAATCAGTTTTCTATTCATGGGAAAACTCAGCTACTAACATTGTTTATCATCATTATCAACACTTGGTATCAAATTTTTCCTTTCATTCAACAAACTCTCAGCAGTGTCACTGCCATTATATGTTATTACATGTAGGAAAATGTCTGCAGAACTGAAAATGACAAGATTACTGTGGCAACATCAATCTGACCAAACTTCTATTGTTTTGAGGATTCAAATACAGTAAAATATTGGAAAAGAAGCAGAACATAAGTTGTATTCCCAAACTCTAAAATTATCATTAATAGTATTCAACTTTATTTTTTAAAGTATGTTTTTGTTATTGGTTTCAGAGAGAAGGGAGAGCTAGAGATAGAAACATTAATGATGAGAAAGAATCATCAATTGGCTGCCTCCTGCATGCCCTCTCCCCTCTCCCCAACTGGGGATTGACCCTACAACCTGGGCGTGTGCCCTGACTGGGAATTGAACTGTGACCTCCTGGTTCACGGGTCCACACTCAACCATTGCGCCACACCAGCTGGATTCAACTGTAATTTAAATACTATAGGCCTGGTGCGCCTATAATATTTGGTCAGTGCGCATCACAGCGACTGGTCAAGCGGTTGTTCTGGTCGTTCCAGTCATTAGGTCATATTTTAGGCTTTTATATATATAGATATGCTTGGAAACAATAAAGTGTAGCAACTCAGTGAGCTTGACAGCAAAAGAACTTTTTGAACAATACAATGGACACAATAGTAGCTAGTAGTCTTAATCAAGAGACCTAAACAATAGAATCACTTCAGCTATACTATATCTAATAAAAGAGTAATATGCAAATTAACCATCACTCCAACACAAAGATGGCAGCTCCCAGTCCTCTCAGCCCTGCTGGAGTCCTCCAGTCCCAGGGGCAGCCGCTGAGAGCAGGGCCTGCTTGGCCGTCACCATGGTGACCCAGGAGCAGCCAAGCGGGCCCCGCAGACAGCAGAGAACCACGGGGAACAGGCCTAAGCCATCAGTAGGACATCCCCTGAGGGCTCCCAGATTGGAGAGGGTGCAGGTTGGGCTGAGGGACACCCCCTGCATGAATTTCGTGCACCAGGCCTCTAGTACTAATATAACATGAAAAAAAAGAAGAAAAAGAATACTATATTTATTAGAAAAAATAAGGGCAACAAAACAATTAAATGTCAAAATTTTAACACTGACTATTAATATTAAATTAGTTCTCCACCCAAAAAAATCTCTAAAATTCTCCAAAAGTTATTGTCATATTATGGCAAGTTCCAGTAAGGGATAGGAAGAATTTTCCATCATACAGACAATAAAACTAACTTCAAGTGTTTACTGCTAACCTGTTTTCCTATGTTCCCACCCTATTTAGATCACCTTAGAGAAGGAAGCACAGCAGGAATGAGACCACACGCTGAACAGAAGCACTAAAAGCTGGCTATGTCTGAAGTTATTACATCATCATATGTAACGATCTTATTGTTCCCTCCTCCATTCTAACACAGTTCAGTTATCTGCATTGGACGAAACTTTTCACAAGGGATTAGGCAAGTATTTTATTTTTTAATTTTGGTTAATCCTCACCAGAGGATATTTTTTTCTACTGATTTTTAGAGAATGGAAGGGACAGGGAGAGACAGAGAGAGAGAAACATCACTGAGAGAGACATATGGATTGGTTGCCTCCTGTATGCGCCCTGACAGAGTAGGGATGGAGCCTATAACCAAGGTATGCTCTTGACTGGAATCAAACTAAGAACCTTCAGTCCATGGGCCTATGCTCTATCCACTGAGCAAAACTGGGTAGGGCCAGGCAAGTATTTTCTAACCACAGTTCAGAATTATCTCAATGTTCAGAGTACCCAGGATTAGAATCACTCTCCCCTAGATTTCTCTAGCTCAACCGCCCAATATCTGGAATTTACTTTCTGTTTTGACAATTAGATCATAACTTTTTGTGGATTTTAAGTGCCTTTCCCCAGCCTTTGAGTCACTAATTCTGTACTCCTAAAGCACAATTTTGATGATATATAGCTTAACTTGCTCAAAAATTCTGCATGGTTTCTCCTCATTGCTTAATAAATTTATTAAAAATAAAAACAAAAACTTTTGACCTTGGTGTTCATGGCAGTAAATTTTCTGATCCTAAGATACTTATCCAACATTATTTCCTACTACTGACTTAATCATAACTTTCATTTCAGCCAAACTGGAATGCTTGTTCTTTCCAAACACATTCCACACTTTTACCCTCACCCATCCTTGCTCATGGATACACTTTTGCAAGAACATCTTTGTTACTTAATCGGCCTTTCAAGTATAGGGTGCCCCCCCCCCAAAATGTATACATACTTTAACAGCTGATAACTCAATTTTGAAAATGAAATGTATTTTAATAAACACTGCCTTTATATTTATTCAAAGTATGTATACATTTACTCAAAGTATGTATACATTTGGAGATAGGAAGATAAATAAGGTCCTTGCCTTCATTGAGTCCATAGATCATAGGGAAGTAGTCATAAAAACAGCTAATAAATTATAATAAAATAGAATAAGTACACTCTTATAGACATAACACAGGCTATCAAAGAAGCAAAAAAAAAAAAGATGTTATCTCCAGAACATACATATGCACTCTAAATATGTAAACCAGATTATAAGTGTAAACCATTAATTAGGTTCTTTCAAAAAATGCTAGATTTGTAAAAATGTGCCCAATCCACTGTACGCCCCATTCTCATTCATTTTTCTCCTTCCCATATTGATCCCAATATGTTTTCCTTCCCAAAATATAAGAAATTGTATCAATTTGTAAGTAAATATGCTCAGAGTTCATCCAATAATACAAACTCATTTCTGTACTTATCTTGTCCCAGACTGGTAACAAGCAGTTTACAAACTGGCACCAGACTGCAGACCACACTTTGAATAGCACTATCACGCACACTGGGTCTCTTACATGACCCCAAATATTCACTTTTCCCTCTTTTTCTTTGTCAACCAAAATAAACAGAGACACAATGAAACACAGTGTTTAAAAATTATGATTTCAAATAAAAGCTATCGTACTAAAATAATTTAAAGGATACGAATTTCTGTGACAGCCTTCAAGGAATCTAAATCATTTCCTGTTACCCCTAAAAAGAAAATCCTACATGTGTATATAGATATTTTTTAACCTTTCTCATAAAAACTGTTTCAATAAAATGTGCATAACCTTTTATTGACAGCACAGCTAAAAATACTATATCACGGTTTAGAATATAATGCAATATAATTAGAAAATGCAGCAATTGCACAAAGAGTGTTACCCTATTCAAATTTACTATATTTTTGTATTCTTCCCTATGCTAAGAAATACAGACTAGTTTGTACTTTTAAAAACCAAGTGAAAAAGCAAGGAATTACCTTGAGCTTTATGAGGCTGGGATGCAACTGAAAAAGATGGTGCTTTGATTATGACTTCTCTGATTTCAGAAGCAGAAAAAGCATCACTTGCTGTAAACATGTTAACATCTGAATATTGAGGTTTCTGCTTACTATTGCTACATTTCCAGGATTTCCCTTTGTTCATTTCTGTTTGGGCAATTTTCCCTGAGCCAACATGAGAATCCAAGTTTCCACTGTCACTAGAATAAGCACTCCCATGTATATTGTCAGATATTTTAAATAATCTGCAAAAAAACAAAAAAAGGAAAAACGTGTGCATGTGAAAAACTATCATGAAATTGGTTCCTTAAAAATACCTGTAAATTATGGTTTATTCAAACACAAAAATTAATCATTCTCCTAAAACATAATTTGTTAAGTTTACCTCTGAATTATGTATTTTCACTTTCCTAAAACTCAGGTAAATCTATTTGTGGTAGCCAGTCTCGAGATAGCCCCAATGATCCTTGTCTCCTGGTATTCACATCTTTCTGTAGTTTCCTATTTCAAATCAGGACTAGCTGTGTGACTAGTAGAGTACTATGGAATCCAAATTTATAAAAGCATAAAAAACAATAAATACTTGGGAATAAATTTAACAAAATAAGTATAAGACTTGTCCATAAAACATCATTGAAAAAATTTTAAAAGCTTAAATAAATGGAAAGATATCCCATGTTGATAGATTGGAAGACTTACTGTTATTAAGATAGCAATACTCCTCAAGTTGATCTTCAGATTCAATACAATACCTATCAAAATCCCAGCTGGCTTCTTTGCAGAAATTTATCCTAAAATTCATATGAAAATGCAAAGAACCAAGAATAGCCAAAAACAATCTTGAAAAAAGGAATAAAGTTGGAGGACTCACCACTTACTGATTTAAAACCTTACTACAAAGCTACAGCAATTAAAACATGTGGGATATGCCAGTATGAGATATATCCTTATGTCAGGCATAAGTACAGAAATATTAATCAATGGTATAGAATTGAGAGTTCAGAAATAAACCTTTATGTGGTATAATAGGAAATATAAATTTGGTCTTTTTTTTTCTAGCTCCTGGCACAGAGGAATTTCCTGTGTGGTAGAAGTGATAGAAGCATCTTTCATTATTTATAAGAAGGCCCTTTCAATCATATCTGAGTTTATGCTAATGAAGTGACTCTTCTAGGGCCCCTAGATGTTTTCAGGATGGGGATGATGCCAGAAAGACAAAATCTTGATTACAGGTTTGAAACTTTTAGCCCCACTGCTGACATTCAAGGAGGGGAAAGGGGCTGGAGACTGAGTTCAATCACCAATGGCCAATGATTTAATAATGAAACTGCCATGATTGGAAACACCCCTAAATAACAGGGGGTTCTGAGAGCTTCTGGATTGATGAACACATCTAGGTACTGAAAGGGTAACACACTTAGAAAGGGCATGGAGGCTGAGTGTGCCCTTCCTCTCCATACCTTGCATCTCTTTCATTTGGCTGTTCCTAAGTTGGATCCTTTATAATGAACTGATAAATGTAAGTAAAATGTTTTCCTGAATTCTGTGAATCATTCTAGCAAATTATCAAACATAATGTGCACTCCCAAATTTGTAGTCTGCAAGGCATAATGGGAACTCCCAAATTTGTAGTCTGTAAGGCAGAATTGTGGGTAACCTGGCACCCTATTTGTGGCAGGGATCTGTAGTGGGGCAGTCTTGTGGGACTAAGCCATTGACCTGTGCAATCTGACACTGACTCTGGGAGTTAGTGTAAAAACTGAATTATTGGTTATCCATTCAAATCAGAGAATTCGCTGGTGTCAGAAAACCTCCATACCTTACATTCATAGTCAATTGATTGTCAATGAGGGTGCGATTACATTCAAAGGAGAAAAATTAGTGTTTGTTTGTTTGTTTGTTTGTTTGTTTGTTTTCAACAAATGGTGCTGGCACAACTGGACATCTACATGCAAAAAAAAAAAAATGAAGTTGGACTCTTACCTTGCACCATACTTTTAAAAAAATTAACTCAAAATGGATCAGAGACCTCAATGTAAGAGATAAAATGCTGAGAAGAAAAGTAGGAGTAATTCTTCCCAACCCTAGATTAGGCAATGGTTTCTTAGATATGACACCAAAAGCCCAAGCAATAACAACAACAAAAATTGGGTTTCATCAAAATTAAAACTTTTGTACTGCTAAGGACACCATCAAAAAAGTGAAAAACAACATTCACAATGGGAGAAAATATTTGCAAATCATATAGTTGATAAGGGACTTTTATCCAGAATATATAAAGAACTCTGAAAACACAATAAAAAGACAAATAACCCTGGCCAGGTGGCTCAGTTGGTTGGAGCGTCATCCCATACACCAAAAGGCTGTGGGTTCGATTTCTGATCAGGGCACATACCTAGGTTGCAGGTTCAATCCCCAGTTAAGGTATGTACAGAAGGCAAAAGATCGATGTTTCTCTCTCACATTGATGTTTTTCTTTCTCTCCCTCCCTCTCTTTTTACAAATCAATAAAACACACACACATATCCTCAGGTGAGGATAAAAAGATAAAAATAAAAAGACAAATAACCCAATTAAAAAACAGGCAAAGGATTTGAGTAGACATTGCCCCAAGAAGATACACCAAGAGCCAATAATCTCATAAAAAGATGCCCAACATCATTAGTCATTAGGGAAATACAAATCAAAACCACAATGAGATACCACTTTTTCACACCCACTATAATAAAAAAGACAGACAATAACAAGGGCTAGCAAGGATGTAGAGAAATTGAAACCCTCATATATTGGCTCAGTGGTTGAGCATCCACCCATGAACCAGGAGGTCATGGTTCGATTCCTGGCCAGGGTATATGCTTGGGTTGCTGGCTTGATCCCCAGTAGGGGGCATGCAGGAGGCAGCCAATCAATAATTCTCTCTCATCATTGATGTTTCTATCTCTCTCTCCCTCTCTCTTTCTCTTTGAAATCAATAAAAACATATTTGAAAATAAACCACACACACGTATATTAGTGGTTGCAGGGGCTGGGTCAGGGAGAAGAATGGGGAGTAACTGTTAATGAGTATAGATTTCCCCTGGGGGAAAAACAATGTATTAAAATTAGTTAGTAGTGATGGTTGCACAACTCTGAATATTCTAAAAACCATGAATTGTACACTTCAAGTTAATTAGATCTTAATAGAGCTGTTCCAAAATATTCATAGACACCAATCTCAACTGGGCCATTTATAGTGTCCAAAAATGCTACCATTATTCGAATTAGAGCTTTCCCATTCTCCATAATTTTTCCATCCTTCTCATACTTGTTCAATACCTCTACTTTTCCCCCCTCAAACTCTACAGATGACCTCATTATGTCATAGAGAAAACAAAAACTCCCAACTAGATCTCTTCTGAATCATAAATGCACATATCCTACCTGGACAATTTTTTAAGTACCTAAAATGAAATGTCCAAATCTGCACTCATCATCTTTCCCCAAACCTGTTCCTACTTGACAGTTTTCTCTATCACGAAAGGGCACTACCATCCTTAATCATTCTGGCTCAAGCCAGAAACCTAGAAGTTCGGTCTCATGTCCAATAATTATTTAAGTCCTATGGGATTCTATCTTCTAAATAACTGTCAACTCTCTCGTTCCTGCTACTACAATCCTAGGTCAGGTTACCATTCTCTTACCTAGACTGATAAAATAACCTTCTAAATGGCCCTTCTGAATGTATTCCAGCTCCCTTCTAATTCATCATACTGGGGCCAAAATGGACTTTAAATAAAAAGAAAAATCTAATTTTACTCCTCAGCTTAAATAAAACCCAGGACCTTGAACAATGATTCTCAAATTTTACTGTGTGTAACAATCATTTAGAAAATGAGTTGAAAATAATGGTTTGTTGGTGTCATCCCCATGTTCATATAGACTGTGATTCAGAAAGTCCAAGTTAAGACCCAGAAATCCAAATTTTAATGAGCACTCCAGGTGATTCTGATGCAATAGATCCACAGGCCACAGTTTAAGAAACACTGCCTTAAGGAAAAGAATTAAATGTTACCCTGGCCTATAAGACTCTGAATGACTTGGCCCCTCTGTATCTAACCTCTCAGCTTTCTCTCTTTATAATAGGGGTGGGGAACCTTTCCTGCCAAGGGCCTTTTGGATATTTAAAACATCATTCGAGGGCCATACAAAATTATCAACTTAAAAACTAGCCTGCTCTATTTGGTCACACATTTAATTAACTCACCCCTAATGCCTTGGTCAGGCCAGACCAAATGATTTCCGGACCTTATAAGGCCTGCAGGCCAGATGTTCCCACCCCTGCAAACTAAGGAAATTTTTTAAGAATAGGCCAAGCTCTATGCCACCTTAGGTCTTTTGTACATACTATTCCTTCTGCGTGGAACACTCTCCTTTATTTGCACTTAGTTTTATTCTATTCCTCCTTAAAGTTAAACTTAAATACCATTTCTTCAGGAAAGCCATCCCTGACAGTCCAGAGCAGATTAGGACCCATTCTATATGCTCTAACAGCAGTTCTCAAAGGATGGTGGAGACTATTTCAAGGAGTTCATAAAATCAAAACTATTTTCATAATACTACTAAGGCATTATTTGCCTTTTTCTCTCTTATTCTCGCTAGTTAACATGGAGTTTTCCAGGGGCTCCAAGTCATGTGATATTACAACAGACTGAATGCAAAATCATATATGAGAACCCAAGTATCTTTTATGAGTTAGAAATGTAAAACATTTGCAAAATCATAAAACAATATCACTCTTCTTCACGGAATTATTTTTTGTTTCAGAAAATAATTATTTTTAATAAAAATATACTGTTTAATTTAACAAGTATGTTTATTATTTTTAAATGTATTAGCAAATAAATATTTTTCAAATTTTTGTTTTAATTTCTAATATGGTTAAACACTAATACTTAAATATTAAAAATAACCCACATAAACAAAAGTTCTTTGAAAATCCTCAATAATTTTTAAGTGTAAAGGAGTTCTAACAACAAAAAGTTTGAGAACCTCTAATTTAACCATATACTTCAGCAAAAATAACTGTCGTACTAATATATTTAGTTATTTACTATCAGTCTTTTCCCCTATTAAGTTGTAAGTTCTCCTAAGGCAAGAACCTATCACTAGAATCCCACAGTTAATGGAGTGTGTGGTATATAATAGACTCTATTGTTGTTGATGTTTTTCTCATTCAAATTCTACCATATTTCATACTTTTGGACATATACATAACTATTCAACTTTATCACTGAATATTATTTATTTCATTTAATTACCTTTTTCTGAAGGCTGATGTGCTCTCTCCTTTTTCTTCTGCAAAATTAACTAATTTTGTATCATCTGGAATATTTTTCTCAGGTGCTATGTCAGTGCCAATGTGATTTCTGAATTTCTGAGAACCATATGTCAGCTTGCCAGAAACATGCAATAAGCCATTGTTGCCTGGACCTCCTAAATTTAGATCATCTTCTTCAGACTTATTAGAGAAAAAGGCAAATTGGAATTTTTGCATTGGTGAAATATAATTTGTGTTTTCATTAGTTTTCTTTAAATTTGATGTTAACATTTTTTGCCTCTTTTCCACACCTACAAAAATGGAATGTATTAATTATTACATGTTCTCCATGAAAATAAAATTTCAAAAGCATGATGAAAAATTTAATAAAAATTTTCAAAAGGGTTTACTAGGTAAATATGAAAGCAAAAAGAAGTATTAGTACAATAATAAGATAATCTGAAATATTATGTGAGGTTTTGAAATATAGGTGACTGTCACTTTACGGTATATCATATCACTGAAGGGCCCACAGAAATTAAGAATTCTTTAAATTAAATTTGAAATTTATACAAAATCTATAGAATATTATAAAATAGGTTTAATCCCTGACCCATAGAAATAACCATACTTGTAATATTTAAGTATTTTATCTACTACAAATGATATAATTATACAATTATAAAGATTTAAAACTTACATAAACAATTTATACACAGAAATATATGACCAACCATATAAAATGTTACTATGATTCAGTAATAAAATACATGATACAATGCTTTTAACTTTATAATGTTGCCTCTAAAAATTAAGATAAAGGAATACTTTCATTAGGGTTACAAAATTGTAGGTTTCTTTACAGAGACTTTACAAACATCTTTGGGAGGTTTGGGAGGAGTTTGGAGGCTTTAGTAGGGTTTGAATTTACATATATATATATATATATATACACACACATACACACACACACACACACATATATACATACACACACACACACACGCACACACAAATATATATGTCCACATATATATGCACTATGGTATATATATTGTATAGTCTGTATATTATTTGGTACATGCAATAGTACATATATGTTTGCATTTATAAATATATATAAAATATAAATGCATGAACCTACCGCCCAATTTAAAAATGAAAATTTTGCCAACAATATTACATTAGATCACATATACTGTTTGAGTGTGCTTGTTTTTTAGCTTTACAAAATGATAGTATCAAACTACATATGATCATCTGCCTCTTGTTTTCACTCAATGAATCTGTTTCCTTAAACCAGAGGATCCTACTTTTAGTAAAGGGCAAGGTGAAAACTAAATAGCAATGATAGTTTTGATGGTAAGAGGAAACAAAATTCACAGAACAACAGAATGCGTATATGTGATAGTATATTGTGTGCATGTGATATGTATATGTAAGTATAAGTATATATAGAGAAAGAAAAGGTTTTAGAACAGCGGTTCTCAACCTGTGGGTCGCGACCCCTTTGGGGTTGAACAACCCTTTCACAGGGGTCACCTAAGACCATCGGAAAACACATATATAATTACATATTGTTTTTGTGATTAATCACTATGCTTTAATTATGTTCAATTTGTAACAATGAAAATACATCCTGCATATCAGATATTTATATTACAATTCATAACAGTAGCAAAATTACAGTTATGAAGTAGCAATGAAAATAATTTTATGGTTGGGGGTCACCACAACATGAGGAACTGTATTAAAGGGTCGCGGCAATAGGAAGGTTGAGAACCACTATTTTAGATTTTTAGATTTGAATAAGAACACTGATCTGAATAAGAGAAGTCTCTAACTTTCATTTTATTCCACTAAAAATAAAAGGAATTAAAGTGTTACTAAATTGTTCTTACATTGACATGAGCTGCATGGGTTTGGCTTTATAACAGATATGTGATAATTTACCTAACAGTTTATGACTTTCTATTTCTTCTTCCAATGCCTGAGTATCTGGAATTTCTGAAACCAATGGAGCAGGTGGGAGAAAACAATCCAATGATTTTCCACTACATGGATAGCTATATAAAATACAAAAATGTAAATATACATGTTAATAGAACATAACATCAGAAACTATGTATTTATCAATAAACATTACTCTATCACAGACTCTTATACATCCAGTAAATTAACTGTCTGTAATAACTTTGATTTATCCCTATATAGCAATGTTTTCGATATTTTTTTCCTTATGTGTCATAACATTAATGACATTGCTATGTGAGATATGCTACCTGAATAATGGCTATATCTCCATCTCCTTTTCTCCAATTCAAATGCTTGTGACAGGAATCTTAAATATGTTCCACTATTTTTTAAAAAGTAGTAAATCATTCTGAAACTTTAGTACCTTAACTATTACAAGTGACAAATTACTTTTGACACACCTCATAACTAATCATGGGTCATCAGTGTAAATGACATAATTACTGATATTCTAGAGTATTCCTAAAGCATTATTACAAATTAATGTCCTAACCCAAATATTCTTGGTCCAGAACCATCAAAAAACACAGAAAATCCAAGCCAGTTGAAAGTAATAATCATTTTGTAAACCTACAGCAATTGACCAGATTATTGCCACCCTGTGAGCATTGATAACTAACAATCTCCTTATCTTTCAGCTGTGATCCTATTAACAGATAATGCTTTAATGTTTTCTTTCCAAAGTTGACTTGTCCTTCATTAAAACAAAAAGATAAGTGTTAGGTGACAGGCAATAAAGTTGAGAATAGCACCACATGTATTTCCTATGCCAAATCCCAAGGATTTTATTATTTGTTTCTTATCTCTTCATTTAGGATTTCAAACTCTTGGAAGTGAGAGACTCAGTCTTTACTTTTCTGCATCTTATAGCACCTAACACATAGGTATTATGGATATATTTTCCAAATAAAAAATCTACAACACATTATCTGACATTGTCAATAGACTGACAAAAGGCCAAAGCATTTGCTGCAAATCAAAACAAGATACCACCTCACACTTCTCAGATGGCTAGCATCAATAAATCAACGAACAAATGTCGGTGAGGATGTGGAGAAAAGAGAACCCTAGTTCAGTGGTCGGCAAACTGCGGCTCACGAGCCACATGCGGCTCTTTGGCCCCTTGAGTGTGGCTCTTCCTAAGCCTTAGGAGTACCCTAATTAAGTTAATAACAATGTACCTACCTATATAGTTTAAGTTTAAAAAATTTGGCTCTCAAAAGAAATTTCAATCGTTGTACTGTTGATATTTGGCTCTGTTGACTAAAGAGTTTGCCGACCACTGCCCTAGTTTGTTCTGGGAACCCTAGTTTGCACTGTGTGTGGGAATGCAGATTGATCCAACTAATAAGGAAAACAGTGTGGAGGGCCCTCAAAAAATTAAAAATGGAACTGTGTTATGACCCAGCAATTCTACTTCTAGGTATATATTCAAAGAAACCCGAAACACTAATTTAAGGGAATATCTGCACCCCATTACAGCATTATTTAAAATAGCCAAGATATGTAAGCAACATTAGTGGCCACCAATAGACGAGTGGATAAAAAAGTTGTGGTACATATAAACAACATAATACTACTTGGCCATAAAAAAGAATGAAATTTTACCTTTTACAACAGCATGGATAGACCTACAGGGTATTATGCTAAGTAAAGTAAGTCAGACAGATAAAGGCAAATACCGTAAGATTTCACTTATATGTGTAATCTAAAGAACAAAATAAACACACAAACAAAATAGAAACAGACTCATAGATACAAAGAACTCATGACTATGGGGTGAAGTTCTGGGGAAACCAGGCACAAGTTTCCAAAGGTGCTCTCCTAGTGAGTAACACAGGATGTGCTTAATTCCCCCAGCTATGAGTTGTGACCGCACACGTGAAATGATACCAATGAGGTAAATTCATTAGAGACTCAATGCCCAGGGTTTTTATTGGGTCCTAATCATGTGGACATCCTTTCTATGTCACATTCCAGATTCCCAGAAACAAAAGCAGATGTTCAGCATAAACGATATTACTTGTATAAACAGTTTATGCACTGTGAGCCACTCTTATCAGTTAACTAGAGGCCCTGTGCATGAATTTGTGCATGGGTGGGGTCCTTCAGCCTGGCCAGCCCGGCGGGGCCAGCCGGGAGAGGGACCACGGGAGGTTGGCCGGCCAGCCCTGCCCCTGATTGGGGCCCATCGGGGCCAGGCCAGGTGCTGGGAGGTGTGCTGCAGGAGGTTGGGCCCGGGGGGTTTTTACCGGCCACAGGAGGTTGGCTGTGGGAGCACACTGACCACCAGCGGGAAGCTCCTGCATTGAGTGTCTGCCCCCTGGTGGTCAGTGCATGTCATAGTGACTAGTCGTTCCAGTCATTCAGTCGTAACCGTCATTTAGGCTTTTATATATATAGACTAGTTGTTTCAGTCATTAGGTCGTAACCATCGTTTAGGCTTTTATATAGAGAGATGGTGAGAAACTTCCTAAAATCTAAGTTGTCAGAGTCCAACTAAAGGCCAACTTTGCAAGCAGTTTAGAACTAATATATTAACTCTTTTCTGCACAGAGGCTATTCTAGAAAATCCAAGAAAGATGTTAACAAGATACAAAAAACACACATTTAGCTCTAATGTTCAGCCTTCCCATAAAGTCAAATCTTCCTTATGATTTCCCTATTTTCCAGAGGTGCCATAATTTCCCCAGTCACACAGAATCTAAACCATAGTATAATATTTTCCGCAGAATACCCAGACACCCACCAGGTCTTATTGCATCTTACAAATTTTCTTGAATTCATCATTTTCTTTCCTACTGTCATTCTCCTAATCAAGGATCTAATCAACTTACATTTCGTTGAGAACAACGGTGTCTTAACTGGTCTCACTGGCTCCAGGCTTTCTCTCTCTAATATACTTTATTGACTCTTATCACATTAATTTAGAATTGTTTTCATCATATTATTCCATTCAAAATCCTTTAGTGGTATCCAAACTTCCAAGTGTTCAGAGACCACCTTACAGTTTTAACTCTTCTACATGTATCGTATAGTTCAGACCAAAGTGATAGGTAATGCATTTTGTCCCTCATCTTTGTTCAAAAACATTTCCTTTACTCAGCTTTCCCCTGTACCTGACCCTAGCACCATTTCTACTATTGTTCAACTGTTTTATTCACTCATCAATCCATTCAACAATTATTTACTAAGAACTATGTGCCAGGCACTGTTCCAGGCACTAGAGCAGTGGTTCTCAACCTTCCTAATGCCATGCCGTCCTCATGTTGTGGTGACCCCCAATTTCATTGTTACAAATTGAACATAATTAAAGCATAGTGATTAATCACAAAAACAATATGTAATTATATGTGTGTTTTCCGATGGTCTTAGGCAACCCTGTGAAAGGGTCGTTCGACCCCCAAAGGGGTCGCGACCCACAGGTTGGCGACCCACAGGTTGAGAACCGCTGCACTAGAGCTTATATCCATTCAAATTCCAGCTCAAGCCCTACCTGGTTTGACTCAGTGGACAGAGCAGGGGCCTGTGGACTGAAGGATCCCAGGTTCGATTCCAGTCAAGGGCACATGCCTGGGTTGCGACCTTGATCCCCAGTAGGGGACATGCAGGAGGCAGCTAATCAATGATTCTCTCTCCTCATTGATGTTTCTATCTCTCTCTCCCTCTCTCTTTGAAATCAATAAAAATATATTTTAAAAAAATTCCAGCTCAAGCCCTACCTTCATGAAATCCCCTGGTTCTCTAAGATTTTCTTCTTTTTTCCCATTTCTTTTTCTTTATTTTATTTTTTGTTAATCCTCTCCTGAGAATATTTTTTCCATTGATTTTTAGAGAGAAGGAAGGGAGGGAGGGAGGGAGGGAGGGAGGGAGGGAGACATCGATGGTTGACTCCCACATGTGCCCTGACCCTTCGATGCACAGGCTGACACTCTAACCACTGAGGACACTGGCCAGGGCTCTCCTCCCTCTTCTTAAGTATGTTTGAACCTATGTATTTATCACAGTCCTCCTTGTATTAATAATAGAAAGATGATAGACAGATAAACAGATAGATAGATGATAGGTAGGTAGATAGATCTGCTATCCCCTCTAGATTGTAAACACCTAAGGTTTTGTTTTTACTTCCATTTACATTGATAGTATTGAGCACAGTGCTCTGTATAATTAGGCATGTTATACAATAAACTAGAGGCCCAGTGCATGAATTTGTGCACAGGTGGGGTCCCTCGGCATGGCTTGCAGGGATTGGGGCAAAACTGGCAGTCCAACACCACCTGCCGTTCCTGCCTGGCACACCTGCTCATCCTGGCCCACTGCGCCTGCCATGGGCTCTCACCCAGTCAGTCCTGATCAGAAGAAGCTCGCATTGCCACAGCAGTGCTTGCCAACCATGAGCTCTGCGTCTGGTGCCCGTCCTGAGGAAGGTGTTGAGGGGGGGCTGGGATGCAATCAGCCCTCCGGGCGGGTGGGCAGTGGAACGCCCTTGCCGGCCCGGGATCTGGATCCATTCCACTGACGTTTGTACCAGTTGTCGGGAGCCACCTGGCGGCCGCTTTTATATTGTTTCTTCCTTGTTGGAGCATCTAGGGAGGGGAAGCAGCCAAGGTGCTCGAGACCGACTTCCAGGAGGCCAGCAGTGCTGTTGGGATCATGCCAGCGGCGCTGGTCCATCGGTGCCTGGCCTGTTCTCTGGAGATTGGAACTGCAGAACTACTGAGGGAGTGAGTGGCTGCCACTGGGCTGGTGGGCCGCCGGGATGGGCCGGTCAGCTAAGCAGCACTCCCGCTATGGGAGTGTACTGACCACCAGTGGGCAGCTCCTGCGTTGAGTGTTTGCCCCCTGGTGGTCAGTGCATGTCACAGCAACTGGTCATTCGGTCACTTAGGCTTTTATATATATACTAGAGGCCTAGTGCACATAAATTCATGCACTGGGGGATCCCTCAGCCCGGCCTGTGCCCTCTCATAGTCCGGGAGCCCTTGGGGGATGTCCATCTGACAGTTTAGGCCCGCTCGCAGGGGACTGGGCCTAAGCTGACAGTCAGACATCCCTCTGGAAGTCTGGGAGCCCTCAGCGCTGCTGCAGAGGTGGGGAGAGGCTCCTGCCACTACCGCTACACTGGCCAACCATGAGCCAGCTTCTGGCTGAGCGGTGCTCCCCCTGTGGAGAGCATCTGCCCCCTGGTAGTCAGTGTGTGTCATAGCGACCAGTCATTCCCGGTCATTCTGCCATTAGGGTCAATTTGCATATTACCCTTTTATTATACAGGATAGATGTTTGTTGATTCAATTACATGACTTTTAACACATAAAGAGTCATGTCCAAGATCCTTATTCTGGCATTTAACCTCCACCACAATAATTAGCTTACTTTTCTAATGTTATATCCCATTGTGTTTTTTTTAATCCTTTTATGAATCTTCTATTCTATACTAGAGGCCCGGCACATGAAATTCATGCACTTGGGCGGGGGGGTCCCTCAGCCCGGCCTGCACCCTGGTGGTAAGTGCACATCATAGCGACCAGTCATTCCGCCGTTCAGTCTATTTGCATATTAGCCTTTTATTATATAGGATACTATCCCCTAAAAATACTGTGAATCATCCCATCTCCATTCTTTTTCTCTTGCTGTCATACTCTGCCTTTAAATGCCCACTTCCTCTCTTGTATCAGAATTAGCAAATCCTTCAAAGCCTCCTAAAGTCTCCCACCACTTCTGCAAAGTGTGACCTGATCAGTTTAGCCCAAGTGTCCTTCCAAATCTGAAATTTCATTGCATATATATAAATGCTTATCATTTGCTTTGCACTCTTATTTTTTACTTTGTATTGTTAGAAGGTCAAACATATGTTCCAGTTTGCCTAAGCCAGTGCTGATTAATACTGGTTGTCCCAGTTAGTTGGATGCAACTCTTTCACTCTCAAGCTTATCATTTGTTTTGCACTCTTTTTTGACTTTGTATTATTAGAAGGTCAAACATATGTTCCAATTTATCTAAGCCAGTCCTGATTAACAACTGTTGCCCCAGTTGTTTGCAACTTTCATCCCAATCTAAATGATGAATTACATGGTCACATTATTTATTAATGAACTTTCCATATTTGTGTTTAATTTCCTAAAGTAGAGTTTGGTGTGTTTTTTTTTTAAGTAAAAGTCTGTTTTAACCTTTTTATATCCTTTTCAGCATTCAGTCAATACTTTAATTAATATTTGAATGGCTCAGTTGTTGAGCGTCAACCTATGAACCAGGAGGTCATGGTTCAATTCCTGGTCAGGGCATTTGCCTGAGTTGTGGGCTTGATCCCCAGTGTGGGGTGTGCAGGAGGCAGCTGATCAATGATTCTCTTTCATCATTGATGTTTCTATCTCTCTCTCCTTCTCCCTTCCTCTCTGAAATCAATAAAAATATATTTTTTTAAAAAAGAATAAATGAAGTATGCAATTTATTCAACGTTTCATTTAAAAAGGATAATAGAACAAATGCATAGAAATGTTAGAATTTAAGAGCAATAATACATATGTGAAAATCCATAAACAGACTACCTATTCTCTATTCTTATTTCCTCTCTTACCACATCTTTATTTCCCCTGTACTTCCTGCCTGCACTGAATTTGCCTATGCCACTTGGTTTTTGGTACACTGCCCTTTTTGTTTCCAAAAGATCATCAGTACTTCTTGTAGTGAGCTATTTTTTTACCATTACTTCCAATCTTTAGCCAAAAATAATTTAAACAGAAATGCAAATAAATAAAAGCCAAATAGGCAAGACACAATTCTACTTTTTAAATTACAGCATGTAAGATGTTAAACTTTAGCTACTTCTTTATATATGAATTCCATGTTTACCAAATATATACCTAAGACATTACTCTGTTTATCCCTCATTTTTATTTACATATTTACCAGAGAGAAAATTATAATTCCTTAACCATCAAAAAAGCCTAAAGCAATATACTGTGCTATCATTCTTAAAGGCAGACTTACTTTTCAGCTTCATCTGGTTTTCCAAAAAACAAATTATCCAAAGAAAACAAGGAGTCATTTGATTTCGACATGTTAAAAACTGGATTTTGTCACAAATCTAAAAAATACAGAAAAAGAAGTTTATATTTTACTTACAAAAATGTAGAAAAATATTCCTAGCTACATAAACTATAATCATAAATTTCTCAGAAAAACCACAGACTACCTTCCCAGCTGCATCTCCTGCAACTTCCTTCAAAGCGCTTCAATATTCAAATACATTATTCTCTGTTCTCCACTCTTTCATGCATTTCACACTTGTACCTCTCTTCATACTGCACCAATGCTTAGAATGTGTTTTCTTTCATTCTCGACCTGGCATAGTGTAGGTCAAATGTCATTTATCCTTCAACAGCTTCTCTAAATTTGTCCTCTTACCCAAAACAGAATTAATCACGCCTTTAGGGCTTTTATAATACTTTGTTTATACCATTATTTTTAGTTAGGATAGTGCATTTTATTGTGAATGTGTATGTCTCTAACAATAATACTATGTACATATTCAGGGACTTGCTTCAAAATATAGGTGGAGAGGTAGAACAGTATTAATGAAACAAGATTGGCAATTATTTGATAATTGCTAAAGCTATGTAATAGGTATGTGGAGTTCATTATAATGCTCTGTTCTGCCTATGTATGTACGTTTGAACTTTTCCAATATAAAAAAATTTACAAGTTTAACATATAGATTTAAGTTTACATTCATATTACGTAACATATATAAATGTTTACATTCCTTTTTAAAATATAATTTTTACACTCAGAGATGTTATCTAAAGGCTAAAAACATTCAGCATTGGCTCCTGGGAATAGAATAAAAATATAGGGCACAAAGAAGCCTCAAATTTGATAGGAAATAGAACCATTTCTACACACATATGTTGCTTCCTTTACATTGCCATTCTTACCCCTGCACATGAACGCTACATCCCATTTTTCTAAATTCTAAATATGATAGAAAATTCTATATAACAAAACATGAATCAGAGGCACTAATCGTAAAACATAAATCACAATTATATTTATTCTGTGATAATTAATATGTACACTGCAAATCTTTGCTTAGGATAGAAGCTAAAATCAAAGAAACTATATAGAGTGCCATCTCATGGAGAAATCCATACTATCAAATCATGTCCCTCCAATTTTCAGTCCTCCCTCATGTGGGATGAGACACATGTGGGAGTATGTAGACACATGCACCTTTTGACAACACACTACACAGAGGGCTACATTTGTGTATAGTGTATGTTGTGAGGTTTTTCACTGTTTTAGTTGTTGTGTTTTTCGCCCTTCCATCTGTTTAACTTAATTGGCTTCTTCACTTTTTCTTAACGTATTAATCAGGTAGTCACCAACAAAAACAAATAGTAAAAGAGAAACAAATTAGTATGGTTCGTTAAGTGTCTAAAACAATTTTTGACTGGACGAACAATAGAAGCCTAGGATAACAAAGAGGGAGGCAGAAGGGAGTCAGAAATATGCTAACAGTGTCGTCAACATCTTTATTTAAGTAAACAATTTCAGAACTTGAAAACAATTACCTGATAAAGTATAAATGAAAATGCTAATCATGTTTCTTTTTTATCCAAAAAGTAACCTAAAAAATGTTCCCTTTCTAGTCTTAGGAGAACCATGTAATATTAAATAACCAAAAAAAGTTGCAAAATTAAAACTCACCAGACCACTTTTATATGGCTTTGCTACCTCAGAATTTAAGAAGAAATCTTAAGCCTACCATATCTGTTTGAATTTATTATTCTAAAAGGAAGTGCAAAACAATGATGAAACAACAAATTAAAAATATTTGTTTCGGAAAAAATTACTTCATAAACTAATTGAAAACCCCCCCTAAATGCACAGCAAATATTAAAAACAACAACCACCACCACCTTCTGATTTTATTTCTAGTTCTGGCATAAAAGAGAACTTGTTTGAGTTCAGAATAAAAACATGATGCATTATTTTAGTTCTGATGTATCCCTATTGAAGAAAACAACCCTGACCTAAAATTCTGCATCCCCACGATGTGCATTACTTTTCTTCATAGCACTAACTGATAACTGGGATGATCTTACATGTTTAATTGTTTATTTTGCTTTCTCTAGAGTGAGCAGGGACTTTTTGCTCAATGTATTTCAATAACCCAGAACAGTCCCTGGCACATAGCAAGTGATCCGTTAAGAATTTAGTGTGGAATAAATGCATTAGCAATGACCAGTTTATAAAAATAATTTTAAATAAAAAGAATTTCCATCAACTGTGAAACTTAAAATTCTACCCCTAAACCTTTAATGTTCAGTTTTAAAAGGTGAATTTTTTTTTCTAGTTCAGTATTTATGTAATCAAATGATAAAAGACCATGAATTTGAAACTTTCATTATGTAAATATTTTTTGAAAACACGGGCCCTACAAGGGACCTTAGCACATTCCTAAGAGTTTGTAATTGTAGGAGACCCTAGATTCTGAATTCATTAAAATGTTAGGTTTAGAGTCAGATTTTCTGAGTAAGTTTCCATTTGGATTATTTTTTACAAAGTTTTCATTCAGGCATGTGGTGTAAAATTATATTGTAACAATTATTTTACGGTTTTGTCTGTGTTTTGCCTCTAGTCGCTCTTAAAATACTTAAACTCTTTCTGTGACTACACCATTTGTTGTCTGGTGAGATTACCCGCACCTTACCTATCTTCGTGACAATTTGGAATTTTCTTCCAGTTTATAATCCTCACTGAATAAAATGTTCAGATCTATTAGTTATCTTTCAGTTTTTACCCTCAGAAATATACTCCTTATTTCAAGAGTGCAACAATCCTCTTACAAAATATCGATTTGCAGGAATCGGTTAGTCACCGAAGAAGCCAAGACCAACATTCGCGGGAGAACCAACCATCACAAGTGAATTTCATGGTTGGGAATGTGACAAAGTAAAAGAAACCTGGGAACACATTTCGACGGTCTCTACGTCCCGGGCGGGCAGGGAGAGACCCACACAGCCGGGGCCCCTGGTCCCCAGCACCTCCCCCGTGGCCCCCACAGGAACCGGGTCAGGGCCTGACGCCAACCCCCGCCCTGTGGATGCCTGCGGACACCTCATACCCAAGCACGCCCCCTGCAGCCGTGGGCCGCGGTTCCCACTGCCTCAAACAAAATGGCTACACCACACACGCAGGCCCCACCAGCTCTCGCTCTGGGGCAACACACCTGAAGGTAAACACGAGGGGCTCCGAGAGCCACCAAAACGCCACCCAGCCGGCTCCTGAGCGCGCCGAGGCCACAGTCCACGCGAAAGCGAGCTGAAGCCCAGACGTCGCGGGCTGCTGACTGGACCGTGGCTGAGGGGCGCCGGGCCAGGGGCCGGAAGTCTGCGGTCTACAACGCCCCTCCGCGTCCGCTGCAGCCCAGGAGCCCGTTTCAAAGAGTCGGGTTGTCCAGTTCTGACCTGCCCACCAGATATCCGGGCCCCAGTTCTCCCCTCCCTCAGTTCCCCCCTCCCTCAGTTCCCCTCTCTCTCAGTTCCCCCCTCCCTCAGTCCCCCCTCCCTCAGTTCCCCCCCCCTCAGTTC
>NW_005353685.1:83448-103655 GCF_000412655.1 Myotis brandtii | reverse complement strand
CTCCCTCAGTTCCCCCCTCCGGGGACATCCGGGCTCCTAGAGGAGCACCTGTTCCCCCGGCCGTCAGGACCGGAAGCCTGGCTAAGCCCAGTTCCAAACAGTGGATCCTGGGGATTCCCCAAGCCCTCCCTTCCCACCTCTTCTTTTTTACTCCAGAAGTTTATCATTAGTCTTGAATATGGCGCTGGCAGTATAAGGGCAGCCTGTTAAATAAGGCTACAGTATAAATTAAATAAATCTTTTAACCCTGGTAACCTCTGTTAGGACAAGGGTCTCAAGGTCTGGACGGTTCTTATTAAATGTCATTTTTGCTAAATGTTGAAATGTAGCACAGCATTTTGTGGAGCAGCTGTAACGGGATGAGCTTGGCCAGAGCCTGAACCCAGGAGGGTAGCTGTAGCCAACTGCAAAGAAGAAATAAACGTGTAATTAGCCAAGTAGTGTATAGGCAATGGCTAAGCCTGTCTTCCAGGAGATAGAGCTTTGTATGCGAACCCCCCTTCTTTTTTACTTGCTGCAAGTAAATAAAACTATCAGGACTTTCAACCTTTTTCATCTCCTGACACACAAACTAATTACTAAAAATCTGCAGCACATACTTTTTTTGCCGATCTGACAAAAAGAAAAGTATAGTTTTGACTCATTCACACTGGACAGCTATTGTTGTGTTGTCATTTTTTTTATTTGACAATCTAAGGGAAAAGAGGTCCGTGCCCCTGACTAAGCAGTCAAGGATTGCATGTTTTAAAAATGCGTGCAGCACAGCAGCTGACGATCGCGGCTGTAGACAACCACATCTGGTTCTCCAACGGAGCACCCCAAGGGGCGAACCCCTGGAGTTCTGTAATGCCTCTATCCTGCTTTCCCTCTCCACAAATTTGCCGATCCTAGGTACCTCATAAGTGGAATCATACGTTTGTCCCTCAGTGTCCGGCTAATTTCAGTTAGTATAATTGTTACAGAAAACCAGAGAAAAACCAAGCAGCGCTTAAAGAGATGGAGTTACATTTATTATTATTATTATTATTATTATTATGCTCGAGCCCAGAGAAAAATGTCTCTAGAATTCTGGGCGAAGTCACACAGGAACTTTCCTGTATTTATACCATTTTACCCTCTTTGTCTCCCAAATATGGGGTTTTCCCGGTTCCCTTTGCAAGTTCCTAAAGAGCCCTATGTGCTGGGGCTTTGAGACCTCAACCAAAGGCTTGGCCTGGTGCCAGCACTGATAACTTTGTCTGGGGAAGGTTTAATGGCCTCTCTGAAATGGGAGTAGTCTTATTTTCCTTATTATTTAAGCAAACAAGCATTTACAGAAGCCAAAAATAGCAGGGTTAAAATTTCAAACAGCAGTTTTTATATAAGATGGATGCTTCATAATGTTTTCAAAGTTCATCCATGTTGTAGCATGTGTCAGAATACCTTTTTTAAAGCTGAATATGCCAATATATGTATATACCACATTTTGTTTGTCCAGTCACCTATGGATGGACATTAGTGTTGTTTCTAGTCTTTTGGCTAGTGTGACTAATGCTGCTATAAACATTGGTGCACAAATATTTGCTCTGCTGGGGGCCTTGCTTTCAATTCTGTGCTTATAGAGAATTGCTAAGTCATATGGTTAACTCTAAATTTAATTTTCTGAAAAAAACCACTGAACTGTTTTCCACAGCAGAGCAGAAAGGTTCCAATTTTTTTACATCCTTGTCAACACTTATTATCTTCCTTTTTAAAAAAAAAAAACAAATTATAGCCATCCTAGTAGATGTGAAGTGGTATCTCATTGTGGTTTTGATTTGAGCATATTTTTACTGAAGAGAATTTACAGTGAGTGACTAATTATGTTAAGCATCTTTTCATGTTCTTAATGGCCATTTGAATATCTCCTCTGGAGAAATGTCTGTTCAAGTCCTTTGCAATTATTTTGTGTTATTTATCTTTTTTATTACTGAACTGCAGTTTTTCAATATTCCCAATATTAATCACTTGTCAGATACATAATTTGAAAATATTTTCTCCTATTCAATGTTATCTTTTTGCTTTCTTTGTTGTTATTTTTTTTAATCCTCACTCAAGGACTTGCTTATTGATTTTAGAGAGAGTGGAAAGGAGAGAGAGAGAGAGAAACGTTGATGGGAAAGGATATCAATTGATTGCCTTCCATATGTGCCCCAATTGAGGAATCAAACCCACAACATAGGTATGTGCCCTGACTGGGAATTGAGCCCGCAACTCTTATCAGTGGAGTGTCCTCCGTGTCCCCACCTATTGCTGGTGAAAGTGGAGCTCTTGGGATGCCATGGGAACAAGAATTTCCTGAAGGCCCCCCACAGGAGGATGAGGTATCACGGAAAGCTTTATTGATGAGATAACATAAAAGGAGTTCCCCTTCAAGGTCCCATCTCCTTCTGTTCCACCATGGGAAAAAGTCCTATTTTGGTCTTCAGCAGAGGTAGGATTGAAACCACTGCCCAGAGTTTCCATTCCATGTTGAAGCACAAACCAGTCCAGCATCTGGCTAGCCTAGGTTGGGTTCCTAGCTGCAGTCCATTGGGTGTAGGGCCTGGATGACCCTGGGCCATGCGGCTTCTAGGGCCACATGGCACGGTGAGTGCGGGTCATGGAGCAAATGAGAAACAGGATCACAAGTAGCAAGAGGGGGGCGAAGGGAGAATTCTTTGTCTCTGGGGAGTTTAGCTGGAAGCTTATCCAATGAATCCTTCAGGATTTTCCATGCTTGCATTGGCTCTACCCCCTCTAGCCAATGATTTTGTTCCCAGGTTAGACTGACAGACAAGCACCTTCCTACATCACCCCAACTTCACTGTGCATGAACCCATCTTCCCCTTTATTGGGCCCCTTCTCCTAGGGCCGTGGTCGGCAAACTGTGGCTAGCGAGCCACATGCGACTCTTTGGCCCCTTGAGTGTGGCTCTTCCTAAGCCTTAGGAGTACCCTAATTAAGTTAATAACAATGTACCTACCTATATAGTTTAAGTTTAAAAAATTTGGCTCTCAAAAGAAATTTCAATCGTTGTACTGTTGATATTTGGCTCTGTTGACTAATGAGTTTGCCGACCACTGCCCTAGTGGTTTATAGGGAAGGGACTGATGGTTCCCTGGGAAGTGTAAAGTTGCACTTCCTGGTGAAGTGCCCAGATGACGATGATTACCATGTCTGCCCCCCACGTTGCTCCTTTTCTATTAGTAACATTAGCTAGCTAATTACAAGGGTAACAACCTTTCTGTGTACAGGATGATGCTCCAACCAACTGAGCCACACCAGCCAGGGCCTTTTTGCTTTCTTGATAGTATCCTTTGAGGCACAAAAGTTCTTAATTTTCATTAAGTCTAATTGACCTATTTTGCTTTTGTCACCTGTGCTTTTGGTGTCACAGCCATGAAATCATTGCCAAATTCAATATTGTGAAGATTTTCTTCAATGTTTTATTCTAAGAGTTTTGCCGTTTTAGCTCTTAAGTTTAGATCTATGATCCATTTGGGGTACCTTGTGGACCAATAAGGTGTGTTTATTTCAAATCAAGGGTGTGTGTGTGTGTGTGTGTGTGTGTGTGTGTGTGTGTGTGTGTGTATACTTCCGAGAAAGACGGGAAGAGCTTGCAAGACATATAATAGGTATTCATGACACAGGAACAAGATAGGCTTCTGCTAATACAACTGATGCCATGGATTCTGGCTCATAACTTCAACATAGCCACAATGTTTTCTGCTTTCTAATCTCCTTCTTTTAAACTCTGATCAGGAAGAATAAATATGGAAAAATTAGTGCTGATGACCCCAGATAAGCAGGAACCAAGAAATGTTGAAGTTTCAGGACGATTTCTCTCTGGGTGACAGCCAGAAATGTGTTGTGTAATTGCTGTCAGACTTGGGGGAAAGATAAGATTAAAAAAAAAAAGGTAAGATCAATTCTGAAAATTGTAGAATTAATGTCTGAGGGAAGGAAAGGAAAGGAGAGGGGAAAAAAGAAATCTAAATCTGGTATTGTGGGATTCTTGGGAGGAAGAAAAATTTAAAGAGTTATGCATAATTCTGTGTGGAAGAGTCCAATGTTATCTATGTATTTAGTCGATGCTTAAATAGCAAATGGATGGATGAATGAATGAAAATCAAAGGATACATTTTTCTTTAGGGAAACACTTAGCAATTCTCTATGCAACCAAGAAAATTAATGACATAAGTTGGTTAGAAAGTAATTCCTTGAGTTCCAGTTGTGGGAATATGTTTAATGATGAGGCAGAAGAGACTTGTTATCTATATTTCAGAAAACCTGTTTGTTTTTCAGGCAGAAATTGACTGTTCCAGCCAACATGAATTTAAAATATCTTCTGTTTTCCAAAGCCAAGAATGTTGATTCTAATGGGACTGCCAGACAGGGTGTTCCAATTAGACCCAGACCAAAGCATCCCACAGCCACAGCCAAACAGATTGTATTATTACAAAGAGTACAAGCTTCCCATAGAAATCAGTTGATAGAGATTCAGTATTCAATGGCTTATGTAATTACATATGTCTAAAATATGGTAACACAAACCCTGAAGTAAAAAGCAAACATCCCAGAACAGAAACTTTGGGACAAAGAGCAATATTTTATACTGGAATATAATTATTTCCTAATTAAAAATTAATACCAGTTCCTTCAGGAGTAAATGGAGACTGACTGGTCACCAGTATATATATTCTCTGTGGTAGTTGTATTTAGATTTATGTAACAAATTGTACACACATCTCCTTACAGAGTATATTAGGTTTAGACATTCTTACCAAATTCTTCTGCCATTATTATAAAGTCCCTGTGTAAATAGGAATTAATATATTCCTTCGAGTGGTTAGTGCAGGGGTGGGCAAACTTTTTGACTCGAGGGCCACAATGGGTTCTTAAACTGGACCGGAGGGCCGGAACAAAAGCATGGATGGAGTGTTTGTGTGAACTAATATAAATTCAAAGTAAACATCATTACATAAAAGGGTACGGTCTTTTTTTTTTTTAGTTTTATTCATTTCAAAAGGGCCGGATCCGGCCCGCGGGCCGTAGTTTGCCCACGGCTGGGTTAGTGTCTACATGTGGTATACTTTATAACTATTATGATCAAGATTCAGGCATACAGGATCTTATATAATCTACATATATAAAAGCCTAAGCGACTGGATGACCGGACAACTGGCCGGTAGCTATGACACACACTGACCACCAAAGGGCAGACACTCAATGCAGGAGTGGCCCCCTGGTGGTCAGTGCACTCCCACAGCGGGAGCACCACTCAGCTGACCGACGGGTACCAGATGCAGGGCTCATGGCTGGCTGCTGCAGCCCGGAGACCACAGCAGAGCAGCAGCGAGCCTACCGATCGGCGACAGCAGGCACAGCAGGGCCAGGATGAGCAGGAGTGGCAAGCAGGAGTGGCAGGTGGCATTGGACTGCTGGTTTCAGCCAATCCCTGCAGGCCACACCGAGGGACCCCCACCAATGCACTAATCCATGCATCAGGCCTCTAGTCTTATATAAGACTAGAATGAAAGATGGAATACATTACATTAGCAAAAATTATTTAAAGTAACTTTTAAAAGCCACTTAAAGACATTTAAAAAGATATTTACATGTCAGAAGTCTATACTAATAGCCTACGTGGAGTCACACCCTCACATCGTCACAAGATGGCCATCACAAGATGGCTGCATGCTCAGTGGAGGTGGGGCCCAGTGGCCGCTCCATGTGGTGAGGCCAGGGGCTACCATAGCTCCTCGTGGTGCAGAGGAGGCCGGTCCTGGCAGAGGAGGCAGGTTGTGGCAGGGGAGGGCAGTTGTGGGCAATCAGGCCTGCAGGGGAGGGCAGTTGTGGGCAATCAGGCCAGCAGGGGAGGGCAGTTGGGAGAGATCAGGCCAGCAGGGGAGCAGTTAGGCGTCGATCAGGCTGGCAGAGGAGAGGTTAGGGGGCGATCAGGCTGGCAGGCAGAAGCAGTTAGGGGCAATCAGGCAGGCAGGTAGGTGAGTGGTTAGGAGCTAGCAGTCTCAGATTGTGAGAGGGATGTCCGACTGCCGGTTTAGGCCTGATCCTACAAACCAGCAGTTGGACATCCCCCGAGGGGTCTCAGATTGGAGAGGGTGCACACCGGGCTGAGGGACACCCCCCACCCCCATGTATGAATTTCATGCACCGGGTCTCTAGTCAGAATATAAAATAGATTTTAAGAACAGGAATTCTTGGTTTTGTTTTTTGTTTTTTGTGTGTGTGTTTTTTTAAAATATATTTTATTGATTTTTTTACAGAGAGGAAGGGAGAGGGATAGAGAGTTAGAAACATCAATGAGAGAGAAACATTGATCAGCTGCCTCCTGCACACCCTCTACTGGGGATGTGCCTGCAACCAAGGTACATGCCCTTGACCGGAATCGAACCTGGGACCCTTCAGTCTGCAGGCCGACGCTCTATCCACTGAGCCAAACCGGTTAGGGCTTGGTTTTGTTTTTTAAATCTTATAGTAATACTAGAGGCCCAGTGCACAAAATTTGTGCACGGGTAGGGTCCCTAGGCAATCAGGGCTGATCTGCGGGGCTACTGCGGGGGCCCCGGCTGGCACCTGCCTTGGCTGGCCTGGTGCCTGAAGGCTGGGGGCAGCTCCTGCATTGAGTATCTGCCCCCTGGTGGTCAGTGTGCATCATAGCAACTGGTCATTCCACCAGTCGTTCTGCTATTAGGCTGATTTGCATATTAGGCTTTTATTATATAGGATGATCAAAGACTAATTAATATTATTTATGTATTGTTTAGAAATAAGATAGTTTTGAGGTGATATAATTTTGTAGTTAATAAAGAGATATGCAATGTTACAAGTAACCAGTTAATATACTGGAGAGATTGGGGTATAGGCCGAATAATGGAGGTAAGAAACACCATGAAGAAACAGGTATAATGCATCTGCCTATAATCCTCCCCAGGAAGGGGAAGGAAGTCATGAGAGATGCTATTGCAACTTTCAGAGAATCATTCATTTGTGATATATATTGAGTCAGGATACATTTAAGAATGAATTATCTCATGTTTAAATAGGTCAAAGCATTGAGAAAGGACAGTGCATACAATAGCATATATTTTAACATTTTTTAATGATCCCTAGAACATAGTTGGGAGAGCTGTATCCATGTCTGCACAGAGTCTGAAGCCACCACAAAGAGAAATAGTCATGTCCATTTTCTCACATCAGCTGCCACCATCAACAATCGCCAGAGAAGGGAAAGGGCTAAATCTAAAAATATTCTCTAGAAATGTTGGCTGTTCATGGCTCCCGCCAGGCCTGTAAACAGGAGACAGCTTTCTGGAGGAAGAGTGGGCATATTGAGTGGGCATGGATAAGGAAGAAAATTATCTCAGTGCTGAGGTTAGGGATCCCCTCACCCCCAAATCAGGGCATCCTAAGAAAGACTCATTTGCATCTAGGGATCGACAGACTCAGCAAGCAGCAGCAAGAGAAGTTGTATGGACCAGGCTATGGAGGAGAGGTATCTAACCAATGCTCAGAGACCATTCCCAGGGCCCAGCCCCACTTAGCCTTCCAGAATGAAAGGTCCTGCCTTGGGAGAGATCTGCTTGACTCAGAGCAACACATTGCCCAGGTGGAGGTGGTGAAATGGGCTGCAGAAGTGAGCCTGGCTCAGAAAATATCCTAGAATGATTTGATTTCAATTATAGTAATTTTTCTAGAATTCCCCTATACCTGGTCCTTGGCTCTTTCTAAAAACCATATTACTTCCCTTAAACAGCAGTTCTCACTGATTTTTGTTGTTGTTACTGTTTAAATGTTGCAATTAGAAAAAGTATATATATATACATATATATTTTTAATATGTTTTTTATTGATTTAGAGAGAGAGGAAGTAAGATGGAGGGAGAGAGACACCGATGAGAGGGAGAAACATCAATCAGCTGCCTCCTGCACATCCCCTACTGGGAATTGAGCTCGAAAACTGGGCACTTACCCTGACCAGGAATCGAACTGATGATCTCTTGGTGCATGGGATGACACTCAACCAACTCAGCCACACCAGCCAGGGCTAGAAAAAAGTATATTTTAAAAATATCTCTGACTTTGAACAAATTCCCATTTTATTTGTAACATCTGCTGTTACCTAGAGCAGACAAAGTATACAGAAGATATAGCTTTCCTTAGACTTTACTCTCAAGTGGCATTTTTCTCAACATATTCATATACACAAATCACATAAAAATATATATAGCAAAGCATCTTCTAACCAGCTCTGAAAATATTAATTTTTTTATTTCTCCCAACCTAACGTCTGAGCTGCTATATGTTTTGAAATTTTCCAACTCGTGGAGATTGCATAGCAAGTCACAAACCTGCATATTGTAAAGTACATGACTGAAAAATTTCTAACACAGAAGATAAGAATCATTGATCCACATGCAAATGGGGAAATTTACATACACACCTCAAACACAAATCTGCTAAAAAATATTTATATTTATCAAGTCACAAAATGTTGACTTTTTGCCTTGGTCATTTATAAGTAGAATGCCTCAGTTGATTTATGTTTCCTAACTAATAAAGTTTCTCAGAGGTTTCTTACCTGCGCTTTCATTTCTGGATGCTAAAAATGAATAAAATCTTAGGCCAAATAAAAATCTCCAGCTTTCTTATTATACTGAGAAACTGACAGTAATAGTTACTCACTGGCAGAATCAGAGAATTCAAATTCCCCTATACCTTGTCCCCTACTCTTTCTATAAACCATACAATCTCCCTTGAACAAAGCTTACTAGATAATATATAGCACATTGCATTCAGGTTTGGATGATTCATTTTATAAGAAACTAGAGGCCCAGTGCATGAATTTGTGCACAGGTGGGGTCTGGCTGGCCCTCCCCGATTGGGGTGAGGGGGGGACTGATCAGGGGCAGGGCCAGCTAGGGGAGGGACCTCGGGCAGTTGGCCGGCCAGCCCTGCCCTCTGGATGAACTCCCAGTCGAACTTCCAATTGAGGGAATAATTTACATATTAGCCTTTTATTATATAGGATGTTAATGAACTAAAGTGTGTTAAAAGGTGTGAAAACAGGAAGATTAAGAGCCTAAGACCTAAAGAATATCTCGAAAAAGGGTCAGGGGGTGGGGAATTCTGGAGAGGTAATATGGCCTAAGAGGAACATGCTGTCTCTTTTCAAATATTTGAGGGACTCTTGTAGAGGAACAAATAATTTGCTCATGCATTTATTGGCATGGTTTCAGAGGGCAGAACCAGGACCACAAAGTTAGAAACAGATTTCAGCTATGAAGAGCATGAAAAAGGCCTTCACAATTTTTCTTCTCAAATGTATTGATAAATAATTTATGTACAATAAATTCCATCCATTTAACACATACAATTCAATGAGTTATGACAGTTATATACATCTGCAAAATCATCACCTAAAAAAAATACAGAATATTTCTGGAATTCCCAAAATTCTTCCTTCCCTTTACAGTCAATCCCTCCCTCTGCCCTTGGCCACAGCCAACCACAGACCTGCTTTTGGGCACTGTAGTTTGCATTTTATATAAATGGAATCATACATCATGTATTCTTTTGTATCTGGTTTCTTTTACTCAGACTAAGTATTTTCAGATTCTTCTCTATTGTTTCGAATATTGGTGGTTTGTTACCTTTATAGTATTCTCTTGTATGGATATACCACATTCTGCTTATCCATGCAACAATTAAAAATTTGGGTTGTTTACAACATAAATTATTGTGAAAAGAGCTGCTGTAAACATTTGTGTAAAAGTTTTTACGTATACATGTATCCTCATTTTTCTTGGGTGTGGAGAATGGCTACAGTGTTTGGACAGGTTCAAGCCTCGGTCTAATGAGAGGGCATAGTCCTGTCATTGCCATGTGCAAGTCCCAGCTTGGAGGGCAAAGCCCTCCCAGTACAATTATAGCCAAGAGCTATAGTTGTAAACTTGAACCTATGATCCGAACACGTGGCCCCAGGTGTCTGAGTAATGTGGGCTTGATAGAGTTCAGGTGCATGTAATTGAGTACATTAGAATAATGTGAACATCTTGACCATGCCCTTACTTTACCTCGTGGAATCTGGCTATAAAATAAAGACTTGGCTTGAGGGTGCTGTTGCTAGCTCTCCATCAGAGAGGACAGCATCGCACCCAGACCCAGCTTTTTTCTCTTGTCTGTCTTTTCTAAATCCTTCACCGCCCCCTCTCAGGTTCACCCTTGGCAGTGCTGGCTGGGCACATAAGGCACCCAACATGGGGCTGAGTATGCCATGGCTGTGCTGACTCGCCACACTTGGGTATATACCTAGAAGTAGAATTAATAGATTGTATGGCAGATGTTTAACTTTTTTTTAGAAAGTTCCATATTGTGTTTCAAAGTGGTTGTACCGTTTTTACATTCCCCTAGCAATATATGAGAGTTCCAGTCAATCTACATCCTTGCCAACACTTGTTACTGTCAGTCTTTTTCATTTTATCCTTGCTAATGGGTATAATGATATCTTGTTATGATTTTAATTTGTATTTTTCTAATGACAAAGTTAAGCATCTTTTCATGTATACAAAATAGACATCTTTTATGAGGTATTATTGAGTTGTTAGTCTTATTGTTGAGATGAAGAAATCATTATCTATTCTGAATACCAGTCAGTCCTTTGTCAGATATATGATGAAGAATTTGTCCTTCTGTTTGGCTTGCTTTTTCATTTTCTTAGTAGTGTCTTTCAAAGAGAAACTATTTCATTTTTATCAAGTCCAATTTATAAATTTTCTTTTATGATCATGCTTCTTGTGTCCTAGCTAAGAAATTTTTGTTGATTTGGAATCTATTTTATTTTCTAATAGTTTTACAGTTTTAGCTTTTACTTTTAGATACAGTGCATTTGAGTAAATTATGGGTATTGTGTGAAGTAAGGGTCAATTTTTTTCCATATGGATATCCAGTTTTTCCAGTTTGTTGATCTTTTCTCTTTCACATTAAATTGCCTTGGGCACTTTGCTGAAAAACAATTGAACATATACATATGATTCTATTTATAGACAATTAATTCCATTAATGTATATATACATATTTTTATCTTATATGCATATTTATATTTTAAGTGCATCTTTATATTTAAAGTACATCTCTGGTAGTCAGCAGATGATTCTTCTGCTTTTTAAACCATTCTATTAATCTTTGTTTCTTCATTGGATTGTTTAGTCTATTTACATTTAATGTAATTATTGATATGGTTGTGTTTAGGTCTACTATTTTTATTTTTTAAATATTTTTATTGATTTCAGAGAGGAAGGGAGAGGGAAAGAGAGATAGAAACACCAATGAAGAGAGAGAATCGGCTGCCTCCTGCACACCCCCAACAGGAGATAGAGCCCATAACCTGGGCATGGGCCCTGACCGGGAATCCAACCGTGACCTCCTGGTTCACAGGTTGATGTACAACCACTGAGCCACGCCAGCTGAGCTTTACTATTTTATTAATATCCTGTTTGTCATCTCAATTTTTTGTTCTCTCAGCTCCTTTTCCTAAATATATTTTAGTTTGTCTCTGCTTTTTAACTATACATGTTAACATTCTTAAAGTGGTAGCTTTAGGTATTACAATATGCATTCTCTATGCCACCTCCCTCCACTGTGACTGCATGGCCCTTGGAACAAAACATCCAAAAGAAAAAAGGGGGAGGGGGAGAGTTTATTCCAGTTATATAATTAACGAGGTCTGAGAATCTAATGTACAGCATGGTGATTATAGCTAATAATACTGTATTATATACTTAAATGTTTCTAAGAAAGTAGATCTTAAATATTTTCACCACACAAAGGAAATGGTAATTATGTGACAGGACAGAGGTGTCAGCTAATGCTACAGTGGTAATCATTTTGCCATATGTAATTGTATCAAGACATGTTTACACCTTAAACTTATGCAATGTCACTTATATCCCAATAAAGCTGGGAATAAATGAATAGGGAAATTTGTTCTAGTCACATGGTTGTTAAAGTTTTGCTTCAAAATTTGTCTGCCTTTGTTCAGTCTCCAGAACCCTTATGTAGTCTTGTTTTTCTATATTTTGTCCAGAGTATTACCATTTTTATTCATGAGAGGAGTGATTTGTTAAATACTCAAACTTCTCCATATCAAAAGCAAACCAGGACTTGCTTAAATCTTGTATTGTTACTAAAATGTTGGGCCCAAATATGCGATTTCTTTGACACACCAAGATTTGTATAAAACTTTCTTAGGATATAGTTAATGACAACCTGAAATCAAAAAGTAATATTATTTTTCAGTAGTTACTCATGTACTCTACATCACAAAAATCTCACTTTCTGTATTAACATTTCTACACTTTAAGTATATTAGTGTGAACTTTCAAAATAAAATTTTCAGGATGATTGCATCATGGAGTTACTCTAAAAAGGAATTTCTACCTTCATTTTTTAAAATAGCAACTATTCCTCTCCTGGCTTTCAATGAATTTGACTTTGGAAAGGAGGGGACAGAAAATCTTAAAGATATAGATTTTGAAATCTTGGCTATTTAAAGATGTCAGAATTGGGAATAAAGCTTCTCTAAATGTATAGTATACATTGGTAGTTTAAAAAATAATGATTTTCAGAATTTGTGAATATTCTATAACAAATGGTGTACGTAACTCTGATATGAATGAAGTTTACCATTATGTTGTTTTAATAATATATGTAAAATAATTTAAATGATTCTGTTTTACTCCCTCTACTCTCCCTGGATGAATACTCTAGATACCCGCCAAAACTCATCTTTCCTATCTTTCATACAAAGTTATAGCTAGACCTATTAGCTAGGGACAACAGCTGTGACTCTCACTTGCAGTTAAGTGTAGCCACATGACTGAGTTTCTGCCAATCAAATGTGATACAAGTAAAGTGTGTCACTTGTGACCCAGCCTTAAGATACATTCTCTTTCCCACCGGCTAGAACTCATAGTGACCCAGTTTTGACCATGCAGGTGGCAGCAATGCCCCAGGATGAAAGCACAACATGATAGATAGAACATGGGTCCCTAAATGGTCAAAACCAGTAGGGCTGTCTGCCGACTGCAACACTAACAGCTACCACTACATGAGAGAGGAATAACATTTACCTTCTTTAAGAAACTCAGTAATGTTAGGTGTCTTGTTTCAGCAAGTTAATCTTACCCTAACTAATGCATCCTGAGTTTGGTCTCAACTCTTCCAGGCAGCAGATTCTACCATTGCTCTACCCCATGCCCTTTTACACAGGGCACCAGAAGCAAGAGCACCTGTCATTCCAACTATAAGAGTCCTTCCAGGCAGCTATGTCAGTTGACTGAACATTGGGGCTAGGTAGATAGAAGTTATTGTCTAAAGTAACTTTGACCAAGGCCAACATAAGAAATAACAGTTATGCTTCATTCCCAGAAGCTCTCTTAAATGAGGGGGCTAAAGTTAACTGTCTTAAAATCCTCACATTCTTCTCCTCCTGACCTCATTCTTTGTCTCTGGCACAAACCCACCCAACTTCTCCCCAGACTTCTTCCAAAGTGAAGCTGAGAAGCTCAAGAGCATCATTTTTAACAACCCCAGAAATTGCCATTCACATCAGAGTCCAATTAGTGTTTTGTACACCTGTTTTTCCCTATCACTGTATAATGTTGTTACCATTAGGTACAGGTCCCAACTCTGAGACAGTAGGAAGGAGCTGAACATTTCCTCTTTTCTTGTGATAATTCAACCCTTCTTGATTAAAGTTGTACCATGTTCTTGGCTTACCTGAGTCTTGAGAGCAAAAGAATGCAAAATATCCCATTGTCTCCCTGGTATGTCTGTCTTAACGTCTCACTGACCTGTATAATATCTCATGAGTTGACTAACTTCCCAGTCTGTTTTAAATACTTACCCTTGGTATATCCCTTCCTCCAATGTAGGTGTCTCCATTTCAATTTTTCTTTGAATTAATACCTCCCTCACAATAACCTCTTTCTTCCAAACCATGAGAGGACATTTCTTTTTCTAATTTCATTGTGTATCTTTGAATGCAATCGGATTCTTGATTAAGATGCCATTTTGTAACTTCCTGTTAGAATTCCCATTCCCCACACCTTTCTGAGCCCTTTTATAGTGACCTTATGGTCTGTCTTGGGCTCCAGGAGTATCAGAGATGCCTGCAGGCTAACCAAACTTCTTTGCTCTTCCTCAGCCCAGAGCTGACTACATTGCCCAGTCCCATTGTATTTTATAAGACCTAATGACTAAGTCCTATTACACAGTTAGAACAAATGTGTCATCTTGAGGCCAAGGCAGCTAAAAGACAGTGTGCTATCTTCACACTGCTTTTAATCCTTGGCAGGCCAGATGAAAAGGGTCCAGGAAGAACTCAAGGTCCAGAGGAAAATGAAGCCAAAAGAGAGAGGAGCCTGGGTCCCTGAAAGATCCTGTGGAAGGCCCCCTGCCAAACAGCTAATAAGACTGATAAAAACAAGAAAATAAATTTTTGTTATTTCTTGAAATATATTTTTATTGATTTCAGAGAGGAAAGGAGAGGGAAAGAGAGATAGAAACATCAATGATGAGAGAGAATCATTGATTGGCTGCTCTCTGCACGCCCGCTACTGGGGACCGAGCCCACAACCTAGGCTTGTGCCCACACCGGGAATCAAACCTAGACCTCCTGGTTCATAGGTCAACGCTTAATCACTGAGCCATGGCGGCTGGGCAAATTTTTGTTATTTTAAGCCACTGAGATTTGGGTGTGGGGAAAGGGAAAGAAAGTTTGTTACTATGTTATAGCTTAGCCTTTCCTAACACACCAAGTAACTTTTCCTCAGATATACCTGAATATCCTCTAATTGAGATTTTTAAATCAAAATAATTATGTGAAATAACTAAATCACACAAAAGATCAATTTAAACGCTCATTTTTCTTAATAGGTTGCTATTCAGATTGTAATCACTGATATTTTCTCACTAAGGAGAGAAAATATTAGGATGGTTTCAATTATTTTTTGAGTAAATGTTTTAATTGAACCATAATATACATACATATACACATACATACATAGAAGTATAAAAGTCCTAAATACAAAACTTCATGTATTTTTTTTACAAAGTGAACACACTGTATTACCAACCTCCTGGTGAAAAAACAAAATAATTATCTTCCTGCAAATGTCACTTCCATAGATTACTATTGCCTATACCTAAACTTCATATAAATTAAATAATATGTACTCTTTTTAAAATATTTTTATTGAATTCAGAGAGGAAAGGAGAGGGAGAGAGAGAAACATCAATGATGAGAGAGACTCATTAATTGGCTACCTCTGGCATGCCCCCTACTGGGGATCAAGCCCACAACCCGGACATATGCCCTCGACTGAAATCGAACCTGGGACCCTTCAGTTCATAGGCTGACGCTCTATCCACTGAGTCAACCCAGCTAGGACTAATATGTACTCTTATGTGACTAACTTCTTTCTCTCAATATTATGTTTATGAGACTCATCCATGTTGTTGCATGTAGTAAATTTGTTGAGTTTTATTGCTGTCTAGTATTCCATTTTAAGAATATGCCAAATTTCTTTAAGCATTCTTCTGTTGGTGGATATTGAACCAGGAAGCAGCCCAGACACGAATATGCCACACCTTGATTTTGGACTTTCCAGACTCCAGAACTGTGAGAAATAAATTATTGTTTATAAGCCATCCAGTCTATGGTATTTTTTATAGCATATGGAACAGATTAAGATAGACATTATTTGTTTCCATTTTGAAGCAATTACTAACAGTGTTGCTATGAACATTCATATCCATGTCTGTTGGTGTACTTATGAATGTATCTCTGTTTGGCACATGTTCAGTTTTAGCAAATACTGCCAATCCATTTTCAAAGTAGTTGTACCAGTTGACTTTCTCTCTAATAGCTCCACATCCTAGCTAATTCATTGTTAATTGTCTAATGACAACTACCCTGATAGGTGTGAATATTATCCCATTGCAGTTTTAATTTGTATTTCTCTTATGATTAAAGAGTCTGAGCATCTATTCATATGTTTATTGGCCATTTATATCATCTATTTTTTTGCATATGTGAAATGCCTAACCCAGGTTTTTACCCCCTCCTTTTCTTTTAAACTGATTTGTAGGCATTCTGTATATATTCCAGGCATGAGTCTTTTGTCAGCTATGCATATTGTAAATATTTTCTCCTACTCTTTAGCTTGCCTTTTCACCCACTTAACAGTGATTCTTAATAAACAGAAGTTCTTAATTTTAATGATTTCAATTTATCAATAGTTCCCATTTTGGTTAGTGCCCAGTTTAAGAAATCTTGGCCTACTCCATGTTCATAAAGATATCCCCCTATGTTATCTTTTACTTTGGTTTCCACAAGAACTGATTTTTGTGTATGGATTTTCTGTGTGGATATTCAATTGTCCTGGCACTATTCGTTGAAAAGAGCATCCTTCTTCCCATTGCCCTGCAGTGGCACCTTTGCCATATACAAAGTGTGAGCTTATTTTTGATCTCTATTCTTTTCCATTGGACTAGTTGTCTATCATTGTGATAAGACCACGCTGTCTTAATTATCACTTTAGAATAAGTCTTGGTATTTGGTAATAAAAGTTTTCCAACTTTATTCATCTTTAAGACTTTCTTCTTATATGTGTTCCCATATAAATTTTAGAATTGGTTTGTCAAGTTCTACAAAAAAAATGCTACTGGGATTTTGATTAGCATTGCATTGAATCGATAGATTAATTTGGAGAAAATGGAAATCATATAAAATTGTTATTATCAAGTGATTTCCTGTTTATTAATTTGTATTTTAATTCTTTGTTTTGAAAATTGGGATATTAGTCCCATGAGAGCAGGAATTTTATCTATTTTGTTTGTTGCTTCATCCCAGAAGCTAGCACATTGTAGGTTCTCAATAAGTATTTTTTGAAGTAGTTAATTAATACTCTGTTGAAATTCCATTTTTATCTTCCTTTCCTCCTTTGCTTGGTAATTGTAAATCATATGCCATTTCTTTGGGGGAACTTTTTCCTGATGTCCAGACTGGGCCAGGGCCCCCTCTTATCAGTCCCTTGTTATGACATCCTGTACTTCTCTTTCTTAGCACTTACCTACATACTATTATACAAAAAAAATAATAATTATACAATGTTATATAATTATTTGATGTCAATCTCCCATCTAGAATGTAAGCTCTGTGAGTACAAGGACCAAGTCTGTCTTAATTTTTTATTCACTACTATACTTCCAGTACCTGGCCTGGTACTGTGCACAGGCAACTGTCAAAAAAATTATTTTCTAAAAGAGGCCTAGACTCTGCTGTTTATTAAAAATAGAAGTTATTATAGGCCAATGCTTTGATATCATAACATCAAAAAAATCTCTCTAGATGCTTTCTGCTGCTTTCATCCTCTGGATTATTTGGTGAAAATTCTCTATCAGATATCGTGGGGTAGAGAGGGAGTCCTTCATGACCCTTACCCAGACTGGCTGAATCAGAAGACTCTGCTAAAATGGAACTCAGGAGGCTACGTTGCTAAGAAACTCTGTGAGTAACTGGTGCAGTGGTGAGTTTGGTGCACTTCTTTGCATTACATTCATGACACTGCTGCTTCTTTATCTCTCTGTGCTCCATGATTTTGTAACACTGCTCTGGGGCCCGTTTCTCTCATCTTCCCTGCCCATGTGTGTTCTGCTTCTGCTCTCCAGGCTGCACTTTCTCTTTGGCCATCTGCCCTCGAAGGACAGCTGGAAGGCCACCCTGACTGCCTAGTTAAAAACCTCATTAATCGCATCTTTATCTTTCTGGTCATGCTGACCACCCGGGCTACAGAGGCCACACACTGTCACAGCTCTCTGATCCAACTTCAGAGACAGTGAAAAGGAAATAGCCCAAGATTTAGGGAATTTTGAACCAGGAAAGCACAATTGGCTGTCTGTGTGACCTTCAAAATGTCACTTAACTGCTCTTCACTCCAGGAACAGTAATACCTGCCATCCCTATCTTAGAAGTGTTGTGAGGGTCAAGTAATATCATGTAACATGTCAGAACTTTATAAACTATACATGTATGTATACGTATTAACTATAATTAATAACCTCAACCATTCAACTCTTTGCATGATGGGAGGGACTATTGACACAGTGTGGAGTTTGATGAGAAAGGACATCCCCCTGACACCGCTTTGTTCCTTCTAAGAAATAAGCCAACTGGCTAACTGTTGTCTCCTCTGACTTCAAAATGTCCCATACACTGTAGTTAGGGCTGAACAGTAAAACTCTTAACATTTTTATTAAATTACAATATTTGGGTATTCTTTATTTTTATTGGGGTTCTGTTAACATTTTTGAGCCTGTTTATTTTGCACTACTCGTCTATATGGGTTACATAAACTTGCCTTGGTAAAAACTAATATTTTTTCAAGTAATGAAAGTAGAAAAGTCTCAAGTTGTTCTTTCCAAAAGTAAAAAATATTAATCTATCAGGTGACATAATGACTTCCACCTCTGTAATGAACTTTAATAATCCCTCCCCGGTAGTCTATCACCCAATCCTGCTCATTCTAATCTATAATGCGCAATTCCGTCCTCTCCCCTTCACCTCTGCTGCCATTGTCTTGTTCCACTCCCTCCTGACTTAACTGCCTTCATTTGCTGCCTTCCAATTCTCCCTTCACACCGCCATCGGGGGTCAGCAAACTATGGCTCATGGGCCAAGGCCGGCCCATAACATTTTATTGGATCACAGCTACACTCCTTCATTTACATGTTGTCCACGACTGCTTTGGTGCTACAACTCCAGGACTGAGTAGTTTTGAAAGAGCCCATACAGCCTGTGTAGTGGGTTGAATAATGGGCCCCCAAGAGATATGTTCACTCCCAAATCCCTGGAACCTGTAAATGTTACCTTTTTGCAGATGTGATTGATTAAATACAGGATCTTGAAATGAGATCATCCTGGATTATCCAGGTGGGCCCTAAATTCAATGTCAAGTGTTCTTATTTGAGACACATGGAGAAGAAAACACAGAGAAGGTGATGTGAGGATGGAGGCAGAGATTGGAATAATGTGGCCACAAGCCAAGGAAAGCAAGGGATGCCTGGCACCACCAGAAGCTGGAAGACACAAGGAACAGAATCTGCCCCCTAGAACCATGGGAGGGAACATAGTCCTTTTGACATCTTGATTCTGGCCATCAAGCCTCCAGAACTGTGAGAAAACTAATTTCTGATATGTTAAGCCACCAAGGTTGGGAACTGTTTACAATAGTGTTAGGAAATTAATGCAGCACACAATTCTAAAATATTCACTATCTGGTCTTTGAAGACAGTGTTTGCTGACCCTTTTATTGGAATCATCTTTCTAAAGTACAAGTCATAAATAGCCCCTTATTTCAGAAAAAAACAACAACAAAAACAACAACAAAAAACCCCAAAGTTACTAGCATGACAATGAGGAATTTCTTAACTAACTCCTGTCTGTTTCTCCAGCTGTATATTGCCTACTTTCTCGCTTTTCTCCTTTTTTTAAAAAAATAAACTTTTAATTTTATAATACTTTTAAATTTACTGAATAATTGCAAAGATAGTATAGAGAGTTTCCATATACTGTGAATCCAGTTTTTCCTAATTATTAACATTGTACATTAGTGTAACATATTTGTCACAGTTGACCAAAGGGTCCCAGGTTCAATTCCAGTCAAGGGCATGTACCTTGGTTGCAGGCTCCTCCCCGGCCCAGGCCCAGGTCAGGGTGCATGCAGGAGGCAACCAATCAATGTGTTTCTCTCACATTGATGTTTCTCTTTGTCTTTCCCTCCTCTCTCTTCCACTCTCTCTAAAACAGTGGTCGCCAACCTTTCAGACCTTACAGACCACTAAACTCATAATTTTAAATCCTGCGGACCACTAATATGATTTTTTTTTAAAAAAGATAAATACATTTGTAAAATGATCAGAGAACTTCCATTTTATTAATATAAAATGCACCTATCTACACTAATAAAAGAGAAACATGGTAATTGGCGTATGACCGCTACCCTTTTCATTGGCTAATCAGTGAGTATATGCAAATTAACTGTCAGCCAAGATGGCGGCCGGCAGCCAGGCACTGAAGCGAGCAGGGAGGCTTGCTTGCTGCGGACTCCAACGTTCCCCGCCTCA
>NW_005353685.1:69047-82137 GCF_000412655.1 Myotis brandtii | reverse complement strand
GGCACAGGCTGGGCTGGGGGACCCCCCTCCCCCCGCCCCCCGAGTGCACAAATTTTTGTGCACCGGGCCTCTAGTCTTTATATATAAAACCCTAATATGCAAATTGACCAAAGGGCAGAACAACCGAACAACTGGTCGCTATGACGTGTGCTGACCATCAGGGGGCGTGCACAGAACATGGCAGGCATCAGCAGCAGGCGGAAGAGCGCAGAACATGGTGGGCATTGGCTGCAGCATGATGGTGGAGCAGGTGAGTGGGGGTGCCAGACCAATGTGGGGCACCTGGCGCTGTCATCAGGGCGAGCCTCTGGTGGTCACCGAAAATTCTTTGCTCCCGCACACCTCGGTTCCGTTGGGCACTCACACCTGCTGCCAGCACCGGCCCCACTTGCACCCAGCACTGTTAGTGAGTGCAAGTGGTGGCTGCCGGCCCCAATCGCCCCTCAGGGCTTCTCCACCTACCACTGCTCCAGAGGGGTGATCGGAGCAGCAGCTGCTGTTCGCTCCCGCTGACGGCGCAGGCCCCACTCGCACCTGCTGCTGGCTGTCAGCAGGTGTGAGTAGGGCTGGCACTGTCAGTGCATGGGAGCGGCGGCAGCGGGAGCAGGGCTTCTGGCAGACAGGGGACCAGGGGCCACAGCTTGGCCATCAAGCCTCCAGAACTGTGAGAAAACTAATTTCTGATATGTTAAGCCACCAAGGTTGGGAACTGTTTATAATAGTGTTAGGAAATTAATGCAGCACACAATTCTAAAATATTCACTATCTGGTCTTTAAAGACAGTGTTTGCTGACCCTTGCATTGGAATCATCTTTCTAAAGTACAAGTCATATATAGCCCCTTATTTCAGAAAACAAATTTATTAAAGTAAGTTTAATTTTTACAAAATAATTGAAGCTTATTTAAGTATTAAACATTTTTAGAGTGTGATATTTGCTCCTGTTTGCTTGAAATAAGTTTATGGATTTTTGGCTCCAATGATGTTATTGCAAGACGGAGAGCCGTATTTATTTCAAGCCGAGGCCCATACCAAGTTTTAATTGCTGTGAGAATTAACAACAAAACAAACAAACAAAAAAGAATTAGAGATGTTAGCCATACTCCAGAGATATTTTTGAGGTATTAACAAGGGGACTTGACAAATGAAGCAAGGGCATGTACCTTGGTTGCAGGCTCCTCCCCGGCCCAGGCCCAGGTCAGGGTGCATGCAGGAGGCAACCAATCAATGTGTTTCTCTCACACTGATGTTTCTCTTTGTCTTTCCCTCCTCTCTCTTCCACTCTCTCTAAAATAGTGGTCGCCAACCTTTCAGACCCAGAAATCAGGATTTTAAAAAGATTCCCAGGTGATTCTAATGTGCAGCCAAGGTTGAGAACCACTGATGTAGAGGATGAAGAATAGAGTGGAATTAATCACTGACCTCTCAAGATCATCCATACCCGAGCGATACTAATCACGTGTCACTCTTCATACTTGCCATGAGAGCCAAGGTCTCAAGCTCTTACATGTTTTGAACCTTCCAGCTAAATGCCTTTTTTCTCCCCCAATCATCTCTCTGGTAAATAATTTCTCTTCAATATTCTGTTCTTTCTAATCTTCTTCACTGCTTCTGGGAAGTCTTCCACTACTTTGCCTTCGTGTCCTCCCTCCACTCTACTTCCCTGAGTCGGGGAGCTTCCACCCTTTCTCTTCCCATAGAGCTCATACATCCTTGTAGCACCCTGTACTGTGCTGTTTGATTTGCTTACATATTTGTCCCTGGAAGGCATTGCATCATATTCATAGTACAGTCCCTGGCACAGAGAGAAGTTAATGTTTAATTGATCAAGTCTTCACTATAATTTCTCAGAAACAGAAAACAAATTACTTATAAGTTTCATATAAGAAAGCTATTATCAAAGCAATCACTGGTAAATCTAAAATATAGCTAATGTCACCCACAGTGTACTTACAACTTCTGATCTTTTTCAAGCACATTCCTTGTCATTCTATAATATGTTTCATGGAACTGCCTATTGAGAGGCATGTGTAGCAAAGCCATGCTTTGGTAGTTCCAGCCTTCAGTTTTAAATTCTGTTACTCTTCTGGTTTGAAGGAAGAACCATAGTCACCATTTTTTTTTTACTTTTATTTATTAATTTGAGAGAGAGATAGAGAGAAGCATTGATTTGTTGTTCCCCTATTTATGCATTCATTGGTTGATTCTTGTCTGTGCCCTGAGGGGGATTGAACCTGCAACCTTAGCATATGGGGACAGCACTCTAACCAACTGAACTACCTGGCCAGAGCCACAGTCTCCATTTCTAAAAGTTAAGAATCACTAATGCAAGTCAAAGAACCAAAGGCCTAAATGTTTATTAATTGAAAGTTTATGTGGATGTTTTTAAACATAGTGCGTGTGTGTGTGTGTGTGTGTGTGTGTGTGTGTGTGTGTGTTTCCATTCCTTATCTTTTAGAATACTCTCTTCTGTTTCAACAAAATTAGATTATGGTTATTGACTTAATTACTTTGATTTACAAATGTAATCAGTTCACACTGATTATGGAGGTGTTTTCCTTCTTATAAAGTTACTTGCGTGTATTTCTTTTCATATTAGAAACATGTTCACAAGTTGGCTATATTTTTATAAATAATAGACTGCATTTCCTAAGATCAAGAGCAACTGCCAACATCTATGCCTTGTTCAGATTTTTATAGGTTCCTTTCAGGAGTTTCTCAGGGGAAAAAAATGATGTTCTGCTTGGTCCTGTTTTCTTGTCTGCTGCAGCAGATTGTAGTATAAAACACTTTGAAACTCTGAAGTTGAGGTTGTACAAATGTAGCTATTTTTTCACAACATTTCATCTTAAAATGCCAGCTAATTCTCCGTGAAGAGGCACTCTAGAAGTCTTAACTCCAGAGTGCAAGTCAGAAGATTATGGCTGATTTCTAGACCACAGAGATTCAAAGTTGGTCACTATACTTATGCAAACTACAAAGAGTTTGCTATTTATTCCTATTATGTGTAGGATACTATTGTTTACATTTACTTGTTAGTTTGAGTCAGTTACACCAATTTTACATATAAATTCCTAGGAATCAGGATCTAATACTGTTAAAAATACTCTGTTTTGTATTTTAGATACTGATATGTATATATATGGGTGTTTTAAAAGTAATATTTAATGACAATATGGCAACTTTCAAAAGTTCTTTCTGGAAAAACACCCTCCCCCCAATATCATCAAACATAAATAAGATAGCTTGATGAGCCATATTCAATTAAAAGTACTCTTTTAAACAGTCTTTCACCATTAAAGAATTCTGACCTCTGGCCTTGCTTTATTTTTAATGAGAAAATTTGACCCTTATCTGTGAGGGAGACCTCTCTTTCTAATATACATATATCTTGTTCTCATTAGCTAAACAGCCAGCTGTAGGCTGGACTCCTCTTTGGGTACAATTTCCCTGCCTCCATCATCTCCAGAGCTTAGATGGGAAGTCTTTTATTTGCATTCCATACTGGCCCTGTTCATATTTAGACTAAATCAACGATGTCTAAGCCAACTCAATTAAAATGCTGTTAAGCTGCTATTAAATATCTTCAGGGCAGGAGATAACTCAGAGCATCTCTAGTGATAACAGTGAGTGTGGGAAGAGAAAGGAGAAGGAAAATGAGAAGAGAGAGGAGGGGCAGGGAAGGGAAATCCTTAGCGAAGTCTTGAAAACACTGGCTTTTCTTATTAAAATACTAGAGGCCCAGCACACGAAATTCGTGTGTGGGTATGGTCCCTAGGCCTGGCCTGCGATCAGAGCCATCTTTCCCAGTGGCCCACAGCTGGCCCTGCTACCCCCACCCCAGCTGCCACCCACCCCCAGTTCCCCATTCACCATCAGGTGATCGGTGCCTGATGGGCAGGGGAAGAGACGGAGAGTTTGGCTGTTCCTGCCTGCTCGCCGGCCCTGCCCCCACTGTGAGTTGCCATCAGGCGATCAGAGCCTGATGGCCAGGGAAAGGGACCAAGAGGGGGTCAGTGCACCTCATAGTGACTGGTACAGCGGTCATTCTGGTCGTTCTGCCATTAGGGTCAATTTGCATATTACCCTTTTATTATATAGGATTTCTCAGTCTCATCAAGATTTGAGCAGATGAGAATAGCAGAATATCTGGGGTTATGCTCCAACAGCCCCTTGAGTTTCCTTAGTACCAGCACCATACCTAGATTCCATGCCCCTTAGACACTTGGCTCTTTTTTAAAAGGTTGATATGCCATTTGAGCACTGATGACAGAATATTGAAGTTGTTAAAAGTATCTAATAATATTCAAAAGCTTAGCAAAAATGTCATAAGGAATCAAACAATCTTATCACAGGTAAAATGTTAAATTTTAGCTTTATACAAGGAGCAATCAGTATTTTGATAACAGTTTGCAGAAAGAATTGACATTCTTCTGTTCAAACTAGTGGAAAGGAAATGAGGATGTCTGAAAAATATGACTAATTTGAACTATATGTTTAATATCTCAAATAATATACTTTATCTATAATAATAAAAGTGTAATATGCTAATTAGACCAGACAGCCAAATGACCTTCCCAGTGTCCTTCCAGACGAAGCCGGGGGCTGCAAGGGCTGAGGCAAGCCACTGCAGCTGTGAAGGCTGAGCCCCTTGCATGAATTTCATGCAGCGGGCCTCTAGTTTTATCAATAAGAAAGTATGTGGGAAGTATAAGGGAAATATCAAAAAACAAAATGAGCCCTGCCTGGTGTGGCTCAGTTGGTTGGACATCATTCTGTGCACCAGGAGGTTGCTGGTTCAATTCCCTGTCAAGGGCATGTGCCTGGGTTGAGGGCCTGATCCCTGATAGGGAGCGTGCAGAAGGCAGACAATCCATCCTGTGCTCTCTCACATCAATGTTTCTTTCCCTCTCCCTTCCTCTCTCTAAAAATCAATAAACTTAAAGAAATAATGACTGAACAACCTTAAAATGCTAAGATGAGCAAAGTGAGAAATGAGAGGATAATAATAAGTTTGACTATTGATTTTCAGAAAGAAACTAAGTTCAAAAATTTAATTGAGAAATTGGTGAGAGAATCCCACAGACTCTGGGTATTGATAAAACAGAAAAATCTTGAAAAGAAATGAGTACATAATTTATTTCAGAGAGGAAGGGAGAGGGAGAGAGAGACAGAAATATCAATGAATAGAGAGAATCATTGGTCCGCTGCCTCCTGTACACTCCCTACTGAAGATGAAGACCAAAACCCAGGCATGTGACCTGATTGGGAATCAAACTGTGACCTTCTGGTTGGTGGGGTGACACTCAAGCGCTGAGCCACACCTGAGCCACACCAGCTGTGACAGTATATACTGATTTTTAAAAACAACATGTATTATTCATATGATAGAAAGAGGATGAAAGTAGGTGCAGATATAGATAAGGATGGGGGTACTGGGAGTGAGTAATAATCTGGGTTGTAAACTCAACTTCAAATGAATTTGCCCCTGATTGGGAATGAGGGCAAAGATGACCAGATTTCTCACATTTTATTCTTGTTGTTAAGTACTCAGTGGAGAGTTTATAAGATACATAGTTTCCCAGCTTTTGTTTAAATGATGTGAATCTGTTTTCAAAGATAATTCTGTGTAAAAACCCAAAGTAAGAAGCAGGCAGTAAGCAGAGTGGCTCTGCCCAAGGCTAAGGCAGAAGCTATTGCCAGAGCCCAGGACTGCAGCCGCCCAGATCTTCGCCTTTTCTCTATCCCCCTTCCCATGCCCCCCAGGATTATTCAGAGAAAGGGATTCCTCAGGGTCAGAGGTTCCATGAAGACTCATTTAAATGCCATATAAATATCATTGCGGATTTGCTGCCCTGATCAGTGATACTATTCATATCTATTTGCCTGAATAAAAAATATTTGTTTCCTATTGGAAGGAAATGGTAATCCCTTTTACCCATATTTAGTATCCTTCATTTTGGTAAATATCAATTTAAATTAGGAGTTGTTTTTCTCATGGTAGGTGGGTTAATAACCAGGAATTACTTATTTCCCTCTCCTGAATGCAGAGATATAGCATTTCCTTTCCTTACCCGCTCTGTATAAGAATGATTGTTCAGTAGCAACAACAGATATTTGGTTGGGTTCTTGATGAGTTGTTTAAATCTTTTAATTCTGTTTTTAAATCGAACACAAAAAATCCGGGACATCTTCCTAACTTTTAGCATTTTTATTTTTTTTAACTAAGATGTCTCTCTTTTTCTTGCCTACCTTTAAAAAAGTGATTGACTATTTGTAGAAGGCTAAGTTCTGAGTCACGCTATATATTCAACCACTCATTCTGAACTATTGCTGATAGATTGGGCTTTGTCCTCTGAGAAACATTTTGAAGATGAAACTGAACCCTGAGTTCTGAACAGGCTGCTACTTCTGGCCAGACCCAGAGCCACAGCATATATTATAATGCAAGACTTATTAGTAATGGAAGAAAAAAATACAATGCCTTTCTAAAAATGTGTTATTAATTCATGGTAGAAAACAATGACTTCTTTAATATAAAAAGTATGCATGTCTTTATAATTTTTAAAACACAAAATAAATATAAATTCTTATCATTAGGAAAAAGAGTAAACACAATTTCCATGCCAAATAATGGAAAAGAAAAACATGCTAGAGATCCTACAACTCAACTAAATGTTTTATAACAATGTGCTGGTAAATTACTATCACTATTTATTAAAATTAAGAATTAAATGATACAACTTACCTAGTTTATTCAATCCAATGTTAAAAACCACCAAAATTGGCACCATTAATGCTGAAAAAGGTGCCTTCTCCCCCCCCCCCCAACCCGACTTTAGTATACTATAATGTTAACTGGAAATAGAACTTCAGCAGTGAGGAGGAATAAACAGGGACCAATGTTATCTGTGATTCTGTAGCCCTTTAATCAGAGTGTGCCAAGAACAGAAGAGTGGGGATAGACTAACCCCCCCCCCCCCCCCGACTTTAGTATACTATAATGTTAACTGGAAATAGAACTTCAGCAGTGAGGAGGAATAAACAGGGACCAATGTTATCTGTGATTCTGTAGCCCTTTAATCAGAGTGTGCCAAGAACAGAAGAGTGGGGATAGACTAAGACAGCTTCAGGGAACTAGTTACTTCAGAACACTAAACCACATCCCTGAGCAAATTCCATTTTAACAATAGCCACAGAGTCCTTTCTAAAGTATTGCTTCATCTTTAATATTTTAAAGCCAATGCCTTAAGTGATGTGCTGGTTCTTCTTCTCTCTCTAGATGATGCCTGCTTTGATGAGTTGCTTTATGTCTCAGGATTGCAGCCCATGGTCTGCTGGGTATGGCAAAAACAGTTCATATTTGCCCGCTGAGATTTCTGTATACTTCCGACAAGCTGTTGGATTTAGGTGTAAAGCAAGATTTTTCTCTGAATGTGCTTCTTTGTTCTATCTTGGGGTTTAAAATAATTTTCTTATAAACCCTCAACCTTGTTTTCTTATTGAAAGTGAGTGAAAAACAAGCAGAAACCTTACTGTAGCTTACTGTTCACCTAAGCAGTACAAGAGAAAATATTTTAAAATTTATAGTTTTTGTGACTGAAACGTTTATAGATTTTGGTTTCTTATAAATTAAAGTTAACTAGACCAAGTTACATTATCGAAAAACTATAATTTGAAATAGTGTTTCCAAGCTTTGTGCATAGTAAGTGCCTAACGTGTCCATGTTAATTGCTTTCCTTTGAAAGCATCAGGAGGTTCTTCCTTTTTCTACCCACAAAATTATTATATCAAAGTAATCTCTGAAACCCTCACAGAATAATTATGCTTAGTGAAGGTCTGGTTCCTTTACTTACTATATTCTGAAATAGGACTTTCAAAGTCATCATTGTATTTCTTACTGGGAGAGAGGCGGTGGGGAGCCCTATAAGGTACCAGGAGCATGGGCTGTGGCATTATCCAGACCTGTGTTGGAGCCAAGTACACCTGGGTGAGTCAATGAACCTCTTCATGCCTCTGCTTCCTCACTTATAAAATGAAAGTAATAATATCCACCTCAAAATGTGCTGTGAAGAAATTAGATTATGCATGAAGAGCCTGGCCCAGTAACTTTTACTGCGAAGCCTCAGTGAGCATTGTTATTACTATTGTTATAATTATCAAATGTCTGAAGTATCAGAGGAGAAAAATAAACAACCTAAGTTTTAATATATTTATAAAGGTATGGCTTCTGTATCTATGTTAAATTAGCACTTTCTGCATGTGATGCGAAGAATAAGAGAAACCTCTTACTTCCTAGAGAATATACTGATGCATCAGATTTCATCATTAAATTATCAAAAATTACTTATCATATGTTTGCATGCATATTGAATCATGATAAGCATTGGGGTAAATGCAAAAACAAAAAATCATGAACTTTTATATAATTTCCACTTAATTCTAAGCTTTCAGATTAAGCAATAGCAATTTAACTCTTCCTCTGGCTTTTAAAATTGCATCCCCTATAACACATTTTCACTGTCCACCAGAGGTGATAAGTTATTCTTTGGAAAGAACCAAATAAAGGTCATATTACACTTTCTAATACTATTTGTTTTAATAATATTCTATAAATTTGATAATTAAATGAAATAAAACAGCCTAACAAGGTTATAAAAACCAAAGTGAAGTGAAAAACAAGTTTAAAAAAGTCTTCCTAAGACATACATAGCAATGATAACCACTATCCCAGCTTAACCTCATATTATCTAGAGATATACTGATTATTGATTTATTCTTATTTGTAATTAAACTTACCCCATCACACAGTATCTTTTTTAGAAAAAAGTTAACCATTACTCCTTCCCCTTCTTCTTTTACCATTTTAAAAAACATATATATTTTTATTGATTTCAGAGAGGAAGGGAGAGTGAGAAAGAGATAAAAACATCGATGATGAGAGAGAATCATTGATCAGCTTCCTCCTGCACACCCCCTACTGGGGATTGAGCCTGCAACCCGGGCATGTGCCCTGAACAGGAATGGAACCATGACCTCCTGGTTCATAGGTTGATGCTCAACCATTGAGAAACACCAGCCGGGCTTCTTTTACCATTTTGCTGCTTTCTTACTTCTAACTTTTGCCATGCTTGCTCTGGAGCTCCTTGTCTAACATCTACCCAGTATATCATTGCCCTAAAATCTTGCCTGGTTTTCTTCCTCACTTAGATAGGCTGGCTTAATTCAACCCTTCCTTCATTTCTCCTCACAATATATATATATATATGTATTATTAACCATGTTAAGATTTTGTCATAACAAGAAATTGCAATGTAATCCTATATAATAAAGAGCTAATATGCAAATGGTCATCACACCCTCACACCACCATGCCGTAATGGCTTAGACCAGGGGTGGGCAAACTTTTTGACTCGAGGGCCACAATGGGTTCTTAAACTGGACCGGAGGGCCGGAACAAAAGCATGGATGGAGTGTTTGTGTGAACTAATATAAATTCAAAGTAAACATCATTACATAAAAGGGTACGGTCTTTTTTTTTTTTTTTAGTTTTTTTCATTTCAAACGGGCCGGATCTGGCCCGCGGGCCGTAGTTTGCCCACGGCTGGCTTAGACACTCAACACTGGGGAGAGAGGAATGGGGACCAGCCAGGCTACAGCTTGGGAGAGGGACAAGCCACCCACCCTGCGGTCCTGGGCACCAGCGGCTGTGCCTGCACCTACGACCTGTCCCGGGAGAGGGACAAGCCACATGCCCCATGGTCCTGGGTGCCAGTGGCTGCGCCTGTTTCTGTGGCCTGGGAGAGGGACAAGCCACATGCCCTGCGGTCCCAGGCGCCAGCACCTGAGCCTGCAGCCTGGGAGAGGGGCAAGCCACCTGCCCTGCAGTCCCGGATGTCTGTGGCTGCAGCTCAGGCGAAGCCACCTGCCCACGGTCTCCTGTGGCTGCGGCTGGCCCAGGTGAAGCCGGCCTGGGTCCTGAGTGCGAACTAATATAAATTCAAAGTAAACATCGTTACATAAAAGGGTACGGTCTTTTTTTTTTTTAGTTTTATTCATTTCAAATGGGCCGGATCCGGCCTGTGGGCCGTAGTTTGCCCACGGCTGCTTAGACACTCAACACTGGGGAGAGAGGAATGGGGACCAGCCAGGCTGCAGCCTGGGAGAGGGACAAGCCACCCACCCTGCGGTCCTTGGCACCAGCGGCTGTGCCTGCACCTACAACCTGTCCCGGGAGAGGGACAAGCCACATGCCCCGTGGTCCTGGGTGCCAGTGGCTGCGCCTGTGTCTGTGGCCCGGGAGAGGGACAAGCCACATGCCCTGCGGTCCCAGGAGCCAGCACCTGCGGCTGCAGCCTGAGAGAGGGGCAAGCCACCTGCCCTGCAGTCCCAGATGTCTGTGGCTGCAGCTCAGGCGAAGCCACCTGCCCATGGTCTCCTGTGGCTGCAGCTGGCCCAGGTGAAGCCGGCCTGGGTCCTGAGTGCCTGCAACCAGCTGGAGGAGGGAATCCTGGATCCCGGGTGCGGGGGAAGGCAGAGGCAGTTAGGGGTGATCAGGCCAGCAGAGGAGAAGTTAGGGGCAATCAGGCAGGCAGGCAGAGGGGTTAGGGGCGATCAGGCAGGCTGGAAGGCAAGCAGCTAGGAGCCAGTGGTCCCTGATTGCAAGAGGCAGTTGGACATCCCCTGAGGGGTCCCAGATTGGAGAGGATGCAGGCTGGGCTGAGGGACCCCCCCATGCATGAATTTTGTGCACCGGGCCTCTAGTTATTATATAATAAGGTTTAAATTTATCATCTTGCTATTTGCTTTCTGGTTTTCCATCTATTTTTGTTCATTTTATCTTCTTTTCTGCCTTCTTTTGTATTAATTGAACATTTTATATTATAATTTATCTCTTTTGTTAGCTAATTAGCTTTATCTTTTTCTTGTTATTTTAGGGATTGCTTTAGGGTTTCCAGTACAGTGGAATCTCATTTCTCAAACTTCTCCCATCTTGAACAATTAGCTTCTCAACCTGACAGCCCTTTCATAATACCTGTATGATCAGTTATGCATCTTTCAGGTGGCAAACAAAGGAGAGAATGCATGAATATGAATCAGTTTATCACTGTTAAAATCTCAGGATATTATGCTGAAAATATGTTCATGTTTTTTGCTGTTTATAATTATTAAATTTTCATTTTTTACTGTACATTCTTTCCTTTTTGTTACATTTTCATTTACATTTTATGTCCTTTTTGTTTGTAAAGTGTTTATTTATAGATTAAACAGTATAATAGACATATACTGTATATAAGAAAGGTTAAAACAGGGAATCATTTGGGGGTCTGGAATGGATTAATTCAATTTACATTATTTCTAATGGGAAAAAAAATCATTCAGTTTTCAAATAGCCTCCTGGAACAAATTAAGTTTGAGAAACAAGGTTCCACTGTATACATTTTTAATATCTCACAGTCTACCTTCAAGTGATAGTTTGCCATTTCCCATATAGTGTAAGAAACTTACAAAATTATATATCCATTTCTCCCTTCACAGTCTTTGTGCTTTTTTATTTTTAATATATTTTTATTTATTTCAGAGAGGAAGAAAGATGGAGAGAGATAGAAACATCAATGATGAGAGAGAATCAGTGATTGGCTGCCTCCTGCACACCCTTGGCATGTGCCCTAACCAGGAATCAAACCATGACCTCCTAGGAGAGAGAGAGAGAGAGAGAGAGAGAGAGAGAGAGAGACACACACTAGAGGGAAACAAGCTATTTTGCCTTGGACAACTCATGTAAGCTGTGTGGTTCTTCCTGTTCTCCCTTCCCCACTGGTTGTTGGGAAATCAAATGTAAAAGCATCATGTAGGGTGAAGGACTTTGTACATGTAAGCCAGTCTTAGCTTCCTGACTGACAAAGGGGGTTTCAATATTGCAAAGTGCAACTTATTGAATTGTGGACCATAAGGATGAACTTCCACTGTGAGAGGATGGACGCTGATGCTAAATTGCTTGGAATTTAATCCCAGCAACTTAGTTTACTAACGGTCATTTGACATTGGAAATGTTACTTAAACTCTCTGTGTCATGGATTTTCACCTGTAAAATATGAAAAGAGTATTTCTCAATTGATAACCTAGCTGTGAAATAGCAACAAATTAATACATGAAAAATAGTTTGAAGAGCCTGACCTGTACAAAAAACATAAGCTAACACACATTTTTTTTTGTTTACATTTGGAAGATTGCTGAGAACCTCACGCCATTGGAAGTTCCGTGTGCCTGCTATCTAAAAGGCGCATGTGTAAATCTTTTTGCATTTAGTAGATGCTGTGGGCTTGATTTCTTGTTCCTTTCACCACTGAACATCCTGTGAATGGCAGTGTCTCCCACTCACTTAGCTTATTGTCAAGTCCATCATTCTGACTCTGAATCGTGGGTCCTTGCTGGGCTCTGCTAACAGCTTCCATCAGTTTAATGTCATATAGTTTAGACCAGTGATGGCGAGCCTATGACACGCGTGTCAGAGGTGACACGCGAACTCATTTTTTTTGGTTGATTTTTCTTTGTTAAATGGCATTTAAATATATAAAATAAATATCAAAAATATAAGTCTTTGTTTTACTATGATTGCAAATATCAAAAAATTTCTATATGTGACACAGCACCAGAGTTAAGTTAGGGTTTTTCAAAATGCTGACATGCCGAGCTCAAAAGTTTCGCCATAACTGTCCTAGCTGATAGGTTGATGCTCAATCACTAAGCCACACAAGCTGGGCAGTCTTTGATGTCATCATTTTACTTTTATATATTTTATAATTACCACATTACATTATTATCTATACTAATAAAAGGGTAATATGCTAATTAGACAAGAAGACCTTCCAGGAGACCTTCTGATGTCCTTTTGGACAAAGCCATGGTGGTGGGTCTGAGGCAGAGGTGGTTGGGGCGATCAGGCCAGGAGGGGAAGGCAGTTGGGGGAGAGCAGGCTGGCAGGTGGGGCCAGCTGGGGGTGAGCAGGCCAGCGGGGGAGGGCAGTTGAGGGCGAGCAGGCTGGCAGGCAGGTGAGTGGTTAGGAGCCAGTGGTCCCAGATTGCGAGAGGG
>NW_005353685.1:67517-68064 GCF_000412655.1 Myotis brandtii | reverse complement strand
TATATTTTAAAGATATATAATATTAAGGAAAAACATATTTTCCTGTGTACATAGCATTTCCACTGCTTTTCATTCTTCTGTGCAGATTCATAGTTCTCATCTTGTGTCATTTTTCTTCTATCTAACATTTCTTGCGGTGAAGTTCTGCAGGTGATGAATTCTTTCAACTTTTGTATGTCTGAAAAATATTTCGCCATTGTTTTTTTAAAGGATATTTTCACTGGGTATAAAATTCTGGTTGACCATTTTTTCACTTTCAGTACTTTATAGATATTGCCCTACCATCTTCTCATTTACATTGTTTCCAGTGAGAAATCTGCTGTCATATTTATCTTTGTTCCTGTGTCCATAAGATCTCCTTTATTTTTTTCCTTTGACTGCTTTTATGATTTTTTTCTTCATTGTTGAGATTGAACAGTTTGAATATGATGTTGTTTTTATATGTAATTTTCTTTGTTTCTTGTGCTTTGAGTTTCTTGGCTGTGTGGGTTTCTTTTTTTTTTTTTCATCAAATTTTTGGCTATTATTTTTTCAAAATTTTTTTTTT
>NW_005353685.1:64103-67192 GCF_000412655.1 Myotis brandtii | reverse complement strand
TTTTTTTAAAGGATATTTTCACTGGGTATAAAATTCTGGTTGACCGTTTTTTCACTTTCAGTACTTTATAGATATTGCCCTACCATCTTCTCATTTGCATTGTTTCCTGTGAGAAATCTGCTGTCATATTTATCTTTGTTTCTGTGTCCATAAGATCTCCTTTATTTTTTTCCTTTGACTGCTTTTATGATTTTTTTCTTCATTGTTGAGATTGAACAGTTTGAATATGATGTTTTTATATGTAATTTTCTTTGTTTCTTGTGCTTTGAGTTTCTTGGCTGTGTGGGTTTCTTTTTTTTTCAAATTTTTGGCTATTATTTTTTCAAAATTTTTTGTATTCCTCTCTCTCTCTCCTCTCCAATTACATGCATATTAGACTACTTGGCTGCCTCTCTATTTATTTTTTAAATTCTCTTTTTTCTTTGTTTTATTTTAGATTGTTTCTATTAATATCTTCAAGTTCATTAATTTTTTTCTTCTACATATCTAGTGTTATTATTCTCATTTGGTATATTTTTATCTCACATATTGTTGTTTCATTTCTTGCAGTTAGATTTGGATCTTTTTTATATCTTCAATGTTTCTATTTCACTTTTTGATGATATGGAATACAATTATAACAGTGTTTTAGTCTCCTTATCTGCTAATTTTAATTTTGTGTCAGTTCTGGGTCAGTCTCAATTGATGAATTTTCTCCCATTGAAGCTCATATTTTCCTGTATCTCTGTATAGCTAGTAATTTTTGCTAGGGTACATTGCAAATATTAATTTTTTAGGTCCTAGATATTTTTGTATTTCTATAAACATTGTTGGACTTTGTTAAGGTACTTAGAAACAAGTTGATCCTTTTGTGTCTTGCTTATAAGATCGTTAGAGAGAAGCAGAGCAGTGCTTATTCTAGAACTAATTAATTCCCACTATTGAAGCAAGTAGCTTTTATGTACTCTACCTAATGCCCCATAAGCCTTGAGGTCTGGTGGGAAATTGGCATTACTCCTAGCCCTATTATTTCTAATCCACTTGAGTAGTTCTTTCCCAGCCAAAGGCACATTTCCTGGCCAAAGGTAAGATTCTTTCCTTTCATGGTTGTGCTTGAAACTCTCTGCAGATCTATGGAGTTTTCACTCTGTGTATGTCTCTTCTCTATGGTACTCTTTCCTGTGAACCCCAGCTGCCTTCATCTCCCTGTGCTCTCAGCTCTATTTCCCCAACCCAGGGATTCTTCCAGATTTCATTGCATTCCCCCTTCCTGTGTTGGGATCTAGAAACTCTCTCAACTTATGCTTCACCCTCAAGTCAAGAACAGAACATACACACATACAGAAAATACTTTTAGAATTAATAACTTATAAACTCTACAATTATAAGTTATAATACAGGGAGACTGGAATCTCATTCTCCAGATGAGTATCTGCCTAGGCAGTGGTCTTTTTAATTTTTCTGCAACAATATAAGCAAGGAAATAACAATCGGTGGGGGATATAGAAAAAGGGTTTGGGAGAATAGGCATAGCAATAATGCAAGATTTCCTCATGGGTCAACTATCAGGAGAGCAGGAGGGGATTCGTCATCTTGCTGATGCCCCAGGTAGATGGGAATTCTGCTGGTTGAAATGACCCCAGCAACAAAAGACAATGGGGTACACCATTTTGAGGACGTCAGCAAGTGGTTCCTCTAAGAATCCCAGACTGCCCCCACAGTCCTAGCAGTTGGAACTGGTCACACAGAGGGTACAAATGTCCAGTCAATATTAACCAAAGAAGCAGTGATACACAGCAATTTCAGTAATGGTCTCAACTAAATAAGAAGACATGTTCTTTCCCTTTCATCTTTCCTCCTGCCCTCAAATCCAAGAGAGCTTAAAGAGGGAGCGGAAGGGGAGATTGGTGAAAAAGCATTTCTTGTCCTTCGGTACTTCTCTCTTGAACCACAATCAAGCCAGGCTGGAAGGAGAGAAGATGAGATCCAAGCAGACTCATTGTTTAATAACTGAAGGTAACTGGAAAGTTAGACATTTGTCTAAGATTCTGTTGAGAGAGCAATGATTAGAGAAAAGTAAATCCACTTCATGTTTATCCCCCAATTAGTTCAAACGGTTAGATAAATTTGTTACATTTCCATCCCCAGGACATAAGAGCTATTTGCTAAATTAATTAATTAATAAACCTTGATTATTTGGAATTATAATTTTTAGTTAAGTAAATAATGCAAATAAAAATCTGCCAGGCCTAAATCTTAGCCATTAGGCAGCCACCTGGATACCCCAACATTTAGTTTGATTGAAGAAATTGAATCATATAAAACTGATTGTTGAATATAAAAGTAATTATTTAAAATTTTTCTTTCTATTCTCAAGTCAGATATTTCCTTTGTGTTGTTTTTCAGTATTTCTGATAAATTTCCCCCTTATCTACATTAGAAAAAAACACACAATATACTTTTACAAAAGATTGTCTGTGGCAACAGTGATATTTGTGTGACAGTTCTTCAGTTCTTGTTGTAAAAAGATAAGGGGCCCACTCAAAATAATTCCTATCCTCATTTAGCATCAAATGTAAACCACAGTGCTCATCAAATGTAAGCCACATGTAGACCTATCTATAAGGAGACCCGATAGATTGGTCTCTGTACCACTAGATGGCCTAATCCTCTCAAACTTAATATTGGAGATTATGCCATTAATTGTCCTGTAAATAAAGAGAACAAAGTTCAAGTAAGTGTTTGGGACTAAAATATTTTCATTGCAGTAAATAATATTTAACTGAATTTTCTTTTAAAAAAAAAGATTATTCCCACTTCTACTAATATATTTTAATTAATAGTTCTCCATTTTATCTTTTTCCCAAATGGTATAAACTATTTGTTCCTCTTGCCTTTTAAAATTCTCAGAATATCTTGCTATGGTAATGATTAGGAATAAGCTATCTAATTCCCATATCACACACCTTTCCAAATCACATGGTTATAATTTTATCATCAGAAAGATACTCATTGTCTTTGATGACTTTCATTAGGAAAAAAAATAAGGAGGCTTTACAGTTAAAAAAGAAAAGGTCATACACCTTTCATAAAAATCCTTTGGCATTCAT
>NW_005353685.1:63010-63721 GCF_000412655.1 Myotis brandtii | reverse complement strand
ATGAACAAACTGTTGAACCTCAGAGGGAAGGCAGGGGAGGGAAGAGATCAATTAATGGACTTGTATGCTTATATGCATAACCTGTGGACACAGATGATGGGGTGGTGAGGGCCTGTGGAAGAATGGGACAGCAGCAGGCTGGAAGAGGTTAATGTGGGGAAAAGGAAGATCTATGTAATAATTTCAATAATAAATTTTTAAAAAACACACAAAAAACAAAATTAATTATTTAATTACAGTACTTACTAACAAATTTATACCAGTACTAGAGGCCCAGTGCATGAAATTTGTGCATGGGGGTGAGGGGAAGGGTTCCCTCATTAAATGACATATTTAAAAAACACAAAAAACAAAACCTTGCCCCATCCAGCACCCTGCCTCACCTGCCTCCTCCCTGGCAAGATTGTTCCCTTAATCATTAAGCCCTCAGGACACTGAGGTCCTGATCAACATCAAATAATCTTAGAACAAAGCCTCGGGCCTGTTGACCACAGAGACAAAGTTTTGGACAAACTAGAAGTAACATCTACTCCTTGGTTGCATTTCAGCCCCAGGCGCAGAAAATTGGGGAAACCAGAGGAAGAAACCCATGGCTGATATCAGGACCAGATGCACTGGGGAGAAACCAAGATGGCGGCATAGGTAAACACAGGAGATTGCTGCCTCGCACAACCACTTCAAAAATACAACTAAAAGACGGAACGGACATCA
>NW_005353685.1:40104-62237 GCF_000412655.1 Myotis brandtii | reverse complement strand
GTCTAATTAGCATATTACTTTTTTATTATTATAGATTAGATAACTTAGAAGGTACCTCAGAACCTGGCAGTATTTCAGGTTTCTTGCCCCCACATTCAATCAGTCACCATTACTCACTGCAGCTCTGAATGCACCCAGAAACCCTATATAAGCCAAATGTGCTTCAAAACTCCATGGAAAGCCCTTTAGAATTTCTACCAAACTTGTTCTGCCTTCTTTCTACCTTCTGAATCTTTGTATTTGTCTTGTGCAACCACATAGAAACTTTATTTTATACTTTCTTTCCTTTTGATTCAAACTGGCCCCATCCAGACCTGGAGAATATTATGCTGAAGAAAATAAGCCAGGCAGAGAAAGGTAAGTATCATATGATCTCACCTATATGTGAAATCTAATAAACTAATTGATGGACAAAAATAGACCCAGAGACACAGAAGCATGAACAAACTGTTGAACCTCAGAGGGAAGGCAGGGGAGGGAAGAGATCAATTAATGGACTTGTATGCTTATATGCATAACCTGTGGACACAGATGATGGGGTGGTGAGGGCCTGTGGAAGAATGGGACAGCAGAAGGCTGGAAGAGGTTAATGTGGGGAAAAGGAAGATCTATGTAATAATTTCAATAATAAATTTTTAAAAAACACACAAAAAACAAAATTAATTATTTAATTACAGTACTTACTAACAAATTTATACCAGTACTAGAGGCCCAGTGCATGAAATTTGTGCATGGGGGTGAGGGGAAGGGTTCCCTCAAGGCTGAGACAAGTTTTGCTTTAAAAAGCAGAAGTATGAGATCTCTTGTCCAGTTTTTTTGGAATTTTACTCCATCCACATTTGTGAGCCTGGTTAGAACTGCCTGACCTTTGGTGCTTTCTGTGATCGGTCCATTTTGTGAGCCCAGAAAGGTGGTACCACATGTACCCAGGCAATGTACTTGTTTCTATAAAACCTCCATTTTATTATATTTTTTGTGTGTATTCGCATTACTTCAAAAAAAAGACATGAAAAGTTAAGACTAACCTGGCTTCAGTCACAAAATAACTGAATTCACAAAATTACTGAAATAGTTCCATTCATTCTATGAACCATAACTACATAAGACAGATATAATAGCAATTGCCTTACATAGTTATTAGAGATATTATTATTGAAGGATTACAGATATAGGTAATGTACTTAACACAGTACTTGGTTACATGTTCAATAAACACTTGTTGTTGTCATTAAGTTGAACTATACTAAAATATAATCAGCAATGACAATAATCTTAATTATTTAATTACAGTACTTACTAACAAATTTATACCAGTACTAGAGGCCTGGTACATGAAACTCATGCACGGGGGTAGGAGGGAAAGGTTTCCTCAGCCCAGCCTGCACTCTCTCGCAATTCGGGACCTCTAGGGGGATGTTCAGCAGTCAGACATTCCTCTCACAATCTGGGACCACTGGCTCTTAACTGCTCACCTGCCTGCCTGCCTGATCACCCCTAACTGCCTCTGCCTCAGCCCCCGCTATCGTGGCTTCATCCAGAAGGACGTCCAGAATGACGTCCAGAAGGTCGTTAGGCTGTCCGGTCTAATTAGCATATTACTTTTTTATTATTATAGATTAGATAACTTAGAAGGTACCTTAGAACCTGGCAGTATTTCAGGTTTCTTGCCCCCATATTCAATCAGTCACCATTACTCACTGCAGGTCTGAATGCACCCAGCAACCCTATATAAGCCAAATGTGCTTCAAAACTCCATGGAAAGCCCTTTAGAATTTCTACCAAACTTGTTCTGCCTTCTTTCTACCTTCTGAATCTTTGTATTTGTCTTGTGCAACCACATAGAAACTTTATTTTATACTTTCTTTCCTTTTGATTCAAACTGGCCCCATCCAGACCTGGAGAATATTATGCTGAAGAAAATAAGCCAGGCAGAGAAAGGTAAGTATCATATGATCTCACCTATATGTGAAATCTAATAAACTAATTGATGGACAAAAATAGACCCAGAGACACAGAAGCATGAACAAACTGTTGAACCTCAGAGGGAAGGCAGGGGAGGGAAGAGATCAATTAATGGACTTGTATGCTTATATGCATAACCTGTGGACACAGATGATGGGGTGGTGAGGGCCTGTGGAAGAATGGGACAGCAGCAGGCTGGAAGAGGTTAATGTGGGGAAAAGGAAGATCTATGTAATAATTTCAATAATAAATTTTTAAAAAACACACAAAAAACAAAATTAATTATTTAATTACAGTACTTACTAACAAATTTATACCAGTACTAGAGGCCTGGTACATGAAACTCATGCACGGGGGTAGGAGGGAAAGGTTTCCTCAGCCCAGCCTGCACTCTCTCGCAATTCGGGACCTCTAGGGGGATGTTCAGCAGTCAGACATTCCTCTCACAATCTGGGACCACTGGTAATAGAATCAGGGACATAGAAAGGGAATGGACTGACTATTCTTGCGGGGGAAAGGGGTGTGGGAGATTCGGGAAGAGACTGGACAAAAATCGTGCACCTATGGATGAGGACAGTGGGTGGGGAGTGAGGACGGAGTGTGGGGTGGGAACTGGGAGGAGGGGAGTTATGGGGGGAAAAAGAGGAACAAATGTAATAATCTGAACAATAAAGATTTAATTTAAAAAAAATAAAAAATAAAAAAATAATTTTTAAAAAAAGGACCAGATGCACTGATCAACTACCCCCCTAGCGCCAACCAATCAGTAGGGACCATGACCCTGACCACAACCCTAATTCCCTTAGTCAACATGATTAATAATTTTTCCCCAACACAACCCATCCCCTGGAAGCCATCTGGGAGCCAGGTCTTTGAGCATGAGCTCACCTGTGTCTCTGGGTGTGGGGCACTTCCTGAAAATAAACCCTTACTTTCTTTGCTGCTAAATGCTGTTGATGTCTTAATGGATTCTGATGCATGCAGGCAGATGGATCCCTTTAGTCCGGTAACAGTTGCATGATTCCATACCTCCTCCCACCCCTATAGATTAGTTACACCGATTTTGGTCATTTGCCCTAGCTCTAATGTTGCATTCCTTCTGAACACAAATACTGGAATCTCAGCAAAGATAAGAAGTACACAGCCTGCCACCTCTACCCTTGATGGTGGAGACTCTACTAAATCTGATGCAGTTAACAGACACATTTCACATTGGCTTCAGCAAAACGGAATTTATTGGTAATGATTCTGACTTCAATTCCACTGTGTGTGTGGGGGGGGGCTGGGGGGTTTCCCCACACCATCAAGCAATTCTCCACCTTCTAGGTTTCCTACAATTCAACTCAATTCTGACACTATGTACCTGGAAATCCCACAAGTTAAAAGCTCAGTCATAGAGGACTGCCATTGCTCCCTCCCAACACACACACACACACACACACACACACACACACACACACATACACACGTCAGACAATTGCAAGCCCAAGTTATCACCTGTGGTTCTGACCCACTGGGTAGAGACTGGAGAATCCCACAGCCCTCTCCTTGGGCTCAATTAATTTGCTAGTGTGGCTCACAGAACTCGGAGAAATATTTTTTATTAGGTTAATGTTTTATTATCAAAGGGTATAACTCAGGAACAGTCAGATGGAAGAGATGCATAGAGCAAGGAGTGAGGGAAGGGTGTGAAGCTTCCATGACTTCTCAAAGTGAGTGTCCACTCTCCCAAAATCTCCACATGTTCACCAACCAAGAAGTTCATCAAAACCCCTCCTTTTTGGTTTTTATGAGGTTGCATTATATAGACATGATTAATTAAATCACTGGTGACAGCCCCTCTTCCCTTCTTGGATGGTGGAATGGGACTGAAAGTTCCAAGCCTCCAATCAGACAATTAGTTCTCCTGGCTACCAGCCCTCATCCTTAATATGGTCCAAAAGTCACACATTAACATAACAAAAGACACCTTTATGGTTCTCATCACTTAGGAAATACCAAGTGTTTTAGGAGCTCTGGGCCAGAAATGAGAAGGAAGACCAAATATATATTTCTTTTTTTTTTTTAACAGGACAATGGCATATTTATTTACAATTGGACCAAAAAAAAAGGCATACAGGCATTTTTAATTAAAAATAATGATGATGATGATTTAAAAAGTCAGAAAAATTGATGATGTTTAAATCCTTTATGAGGAGTACATTTCCCTACTCCCCCCCAAAAGAGAATCTCTTAGGGGAAAAAAAATCCAAGATTTGAATAAACAAGACTCCATTATCATTCTCTACTGCTTGAGTTCCCTTTTCTTCAACCTGATTCTTGGTGGCTGCCACTTGGCACTATGGAGTCACTGTGAGGCAAGGTTGAGAAGTTCACTGGTTTGATTGGTGGAGCTGGTAGGGGCCGTTCTGAGAATAACCTGGGAGGGGGAAGTGGGTAGTGTGTTCCTAGCTTAACCAGCATCCTGAGCTTTGTCTTGTGGTGGGAGTCCCAAAGGGGCTGGAGCAAGGGTGAGTGGCTGTTACTTAAGCCCTAATCCCAGGGTGGGTTTGGTCTCTTGCAATTTAAGAGAAAGTGACATGCAGAGAGTGGGTGGGCAGTGAGGGTGGAGGGAAGACTTGGCCCCAAGAGTGGGTGTTGATAAAAGAGCCAGACCTGCCATGTTAGTTACCTCTAACTTGGGGTAACTGGCTCCTTGCCTATCCCTGGGAATTGGGGAAGAAATGACAGAACTTACCTTCCATTTCCTTTTCACCAGCAGTTTTCTGGGTGTCCCTCAAAGGAGGCAAGAACTCAAATGGGAGGGGGAGGGGAATGGGTTTGGCTAAAAGAGCTGTGCATGGGCGCTAAGGCTGGGGGATGTCAGGGAGGGAATGCCTCTCCCCAGCCATCTAAAGGAAGAGAACTGAAGTCTCCAGGCCTTGTTCTGCTCGAAGTGGGGGAAGAGAGACCCCACCAGCAGCACAGTTTGCAAAGAACAGCAACCCCCTGAGGAAGGGACTGGGGAGAAATCCTAAAGGGTGAAGACCCTCAGCCCAGGCACAGACATGTGGATATACTTGGATTGGCTTTGGAAATACCTGGCCCTGGATCCAGGATTTTGTGGCACAGAAATAGTTCGCTGCAAGTCTCTTCTCTGCTCCAGCAAATTTCCACTGCTCCCTAGTACTTCTGGGGATTTCCTTATAGCAACCAAGACGGGACTTGCTCCTGGTGACAAGACGACCCCGAGGCCTGGCTAGAAGCCCTGCCTTGGGCAGCCCTGGGAGAATGCTGGAGAGGTGAGAAGAGGGAGGGAAAGTGGCTGGTAGAGGCAGGTTGGCACTGAGGATGCATGTCTGGGCTAGAGCTGTGCTTGTCACGGCATCAATGGCGAGGATGGATGGTGAGAGGCTTGGAAACCTCACTGAAGTCCCAGAAGGTCTGGTGTTTCCTTTTCCAGTTAGTCGTGGGGTGGCCAACAGCCCTGAGGAACTGAGGTGGAGACAGTGACCAAAACCCAGTGTCTCGGTGGATTTATCCATGCTGGATCCATTGTTAAAAAAACAAAAAACAAGGAAAAAACCCCTAACCAAAAATAAACTTGAACAGGTCCCAGAGTTCCTGCTGAAGGGAACTTTCTTAGTACTGAAGAAAAAAACGACCCACAAAAACGTCATCCCCCACAGAATTGGAAGAAGATGATGGAGAAAAATGCAAGATTTATCTACAGGTCCTCCCGCCCCCCACGCAGCCCTGGGATCCAGGAACACTGTGCCAGGAGTTACATTCCAAACAAGCAGGAGTTACTTTATTTTGCGTGCCTGCAGTTCCCCACGCAGGGTGGCTTCCTGTCCATGGACAGAGTGGGCATGGCTATGGTCCACCCCATCAGTCTATCTTCACAGCAGCGTAGATCTTGTGGACAACCATGTAGGCTGCATAGAAGCTGATGGTGCCCGTGAGGAGCCAGAAGGACAGGACCATGAGGGCCGTGTAGCCAAAGTAGAGGAGAGAGGGGATGAACTCGACGATGTCCAGCTTGTTAACAAAATAAAAGATGGCATAGACCAGGACGTAGAATGCAGATCCCCCGGAGACTAGGAAATTCCTCCACCACCAGCGGTAATCCTCTGCACACAGCTGAAAGTACACCATGACAATGCTGATTTGTGAGCAGGATACCACCAGGATGATGAAGACGAGGAATAGGAAGCCAAAGAGGTAATAGAACTGATTCTCCCAGATTGCACTGAAGATGAAGAAAAGCTTGATGACCATGGCACCAAAGGGCAGGATCCCAGCCATGAGAATGCCCACAAATTGGTTCATGTACCACCGCTGTTCAGGGATCTGCCAGGGAATCTGGTTGGTGCGCACAGGGTTGTCATATGGCTGCTTTCTGAAGCCGAAGTAGTAGCCCAGGTAGACGAGGGGCAGGGAGATCCCGAACCACATGCACAGCAGGGCCACCATAGTGGGGAAGGGCACCGCTCCTGATGAGTGCTTTCCCCAGATGAAGCAATTCAATACGAAACAAATGCCCAAAACCACGCCAGGGTACAGTGTCGCTGTACAGAAGGCTCCTTTCTTCCACCGATGGCCTTTTAGAGTGCGGTACAGACGGCCGGCGGAAAATCCACCGAAAACTCCCATGAACATGAAGAGGAAGCAGGCAGTGGTCATGAGAGCTCCCGGTGGGCTATCAACAGTGCTGCAAAGCTCTGATGAGGATCAAATTACCAGGGCCTGGGGTTGAGAGGACCTAGCCTTTCTGCTGGGATGGACAGCTCCATCTGGCCCAGAGATGCTGACACACCTTTTTCTCCAGGGAGAAAAGCCTACCCTTCTCTCAGACTCAGCCCATGCTGCTCTGGTGACAGCCTCCCACACCAGGCCCACTCACAGATGACGATGAGGATCATACAGAAGAGCTGAATGCCTGAGCCCAACAGGGAGCTGAGGATCATGGGGTACTGGGGTGGCCTGAAGACGTCACCGTGCGCCAACTTCCACCCAGACTCTTCCATGGTGTCTTCAATGTCATCCTCTTTGTTATAGTTGGCAATGTCCTTCCGGAGGGTCCGAATGATAATCATGCTCAGGATGCCTGATAGGAAGAAGACCACAACAACGGAGTTAATGATAGAAAACCAGTGGATCTGCACATCACTCATGGTCAGATAAGTATCCCAGCGAGAGGCCCATTTGATGTCACTTTCCTCCCAGTGTACCGAGTAGGTGAAGAACAGCTGATTTTCCTTGGTGGGATCAATTTCTTGGGGCGAGGATTTGGTACCCTCAGGCAGAGTGCATGAACTCTTCTCATCTGTTTTGAGGTCCTCCAGCCTGATGCTCTGGGGAATCACCTCGAAGCGGACGACACGGTATGTGTGCTCCTGGTCCTCTTCCAAGTCCTCTCGGTGGTAGTAAAGGATGAAGGAGAGGTGATTGTGCAGGTAGATCTTGTTCACTTCCATGAAGCCAAGCCAGTAGCCGTGTTCAAACTGCACATCTTTTTCCTCCTTCTTGTCATCACCGTCGCAGTTGGAGTAGAGCTCCAGCTGGTGGCCACAGGCAGGTTGTCCGCAATGAGGTGGACATAGTAGTCCTCCGTGATCAGCTCCGCCATGAGCCGGCTCTCTTTCACAGACAGGGTCACTGGTTTGTTGGACTCACTGCACAGAACCTCACACTTCTTTTCGCTATTCATGAGAACCTGGAAAGGGGTGTTGACAATCCGGTCCCCTCTCAGCACCTCTCCCCGATTCTCTGCCTTGTAGGTTATTTTTAAGGGCTGGCAGAGGGGCAGTGAGTAGTACTCATAAGGTAACTGGGTTCGAGAGCTGGTGAGCTTCACAGCCTTGATTTCTACAGGGTCGTTCTGGTGGAAGTTGATTGGCGCGACCCCAGGGACATAGAAGGCTCTTGTTCCACACATGAAGGAGAGAAGCAGCAGGGACCACGGCAACCAAACCATCACTGCCGCCATCTTGGATCCACGTGTCCCAAATATATATTTCTTATTACAAGTCACAATCTTGCAATTGGACATTGTGATTGTTTTATAGACTCAAAAGGCAAGAACTGGAAAAGGGTTTCAAGGGAGAATTGGGACCAAGGACCAGAAAGTCATCAAGAAATTAAGCATCATCCCTGTTGACCTCTATATTTGTCCCAAAGCTGCCCTATGGTTTTTATTTTTACGTGGCCAACATATCTTCTAAATTAACACCATTTTCGTTCATGGGAAGATTTCAAACTTAATAGACATCTCAAATTCCAAATTCTCAGGAGAGGATGATTTGCCCAGTTTTGGTCAGGTTTTCATCAGCTATGAACAAGGGACAGACTTGTATAATACAAATATGTCAGTCCAGGGTCCACTCTTGTTCTCAGAATAGAGAGGTGGCACTAGACACTCTGAATGATGTCTCCTACATGGTATCCCTCCCATCTTCCCCATCTTTTTTGTTCCCATTGCCACAATTCCTGGCTCTTCAAGCCAAGTAGACCTACCCATTTGCTTGCTTCTTCTCATACTTCTTCCTCCTTTCTCTTCTGCCTCTGACTTCTTTCATTTACTTTCATCTCCCTGGTTTTAAATTCTTGGTCCATACCCCAGCTTCTATTTCTGCTCCTGCTCTCTTCCTAATTATGTACCCCTTGCACATTGAACTTCAGCTTTTCTCTATGACTCATGACTCACATTACTTCTTTCGGCCCAGCAAATCCACTGACCATCTCAGATGAAGGGTCCTGTTATAGTCATTAACCTCTCAGAATCCCCTTCCTTGCTCCTTTGCCCATTTCAGCAATGGTCCCATGAAGGGGAACAGGGAGAACCCAAGCCTGCAAACTGCTTCCAAATGAGTACAATATTCCTAAAACACTCCTTTGATTATAAAATTTCTTGCCTCGAAAATTCTTGCATGATTCTTTAGCCTGACATTTAAAGGTCTTTCAGAGTCAGGCTCCAAACTACTTTCCCAACCTTTTCCTCTCACTACTTCCTTTCACAACGGTTCTAATCCATGCACATTCCCTGAATGCTTTGCATAAAATTGTACTGGGGCCTCTTGCATACCTAGCACATGGAAATCAATACATACTTGTTGCCTGTGTGAATAAATGCACAGTAAAAGTTGGTCTGGTGTGACTTGATTTATTTGACTCTGAACAGCTTTTACTGTATAGCTATGTGGAAGATGTGGGAAATTACACTGAACCTGTACTGACCCTGTGCCATACACAGGTTTTGGTTTTTAAACCAAAATTCTGGGAACAGCATATTTCCTATTTGTATTTTTCATAAAAATAGAGTGCACAATAGGAGGGGAAAGCATCATAACTATTTGCATATGCTAGTTGTTTGAATTCCAAGATAAACAAAAGTTTACTGTATTTCTAAATTCACCCTTTTCTAGATTCCAGTAACTTGGACTGTATTGTGAAGGCATCTGTAATTTTTGACTCTAGGGTCTTTTGGCCTTTGGACAATACTGTTGCTTATCCACATTGTCACCCTGAGCCAAGTAGAATGAGACAAAGCCTGTTTTGTATGCTATAAGAGCAACCACTTCAAGTTAAATTCTTTAGAGTCTGTTCTCACATTATTTTGTGTCACAGATACAAAATACCTTGACCTTCATTCTCTTACATTTGCCTTTTGGAAGGCCATAATGAATCACAAAAAAATAAAAAAAGATTTAAGCATAAACATTTTTTGCCAATTTATGAAGTACTCTATTGTCAAAGAGATGTTTTGCTATTAAACAGACTGTATCTGTTTTAGCTCACCACATAAACCAAACTTTACTGTGGTTATCAATATATATTTGTTAAATAAGTGAATGAGTAAATGAACGAAAATGAAACATAAAGGAATAGTGCATTTCTAGTCAATGACAGCTACAATAAATGTAGTTTTATATGGCTCAATTAATTTTAAAAGTAATTAAAGAAAAATAAAATATCTAGTAGAGTTAACTAAATTTATTCTATTTTATTTATTCTATAACAATCTTCCTACCCTTTTCTCTGATGATAAAAATTATTTTTTTTTAATTTGGGTCTTAAAAATGTTCAACATTTACATGACCATATAAATTTATAATTCTTATTTACTGTTCCTGTACTATATTTTAAAATTTCTTTTATCATGGCATATTGATCTTTATATTATCTTACTGAATTTTATAACCATCATGCATGCAAAGTGGAGTTGGGCATGGGAGGTGGGAGGTCTCAATCTGAATTTCTAAAAGTGATGCTGTGGCAATTTTTGGATGAAGCTTCCTCAGACTAGTTTTGTACTGGTAAAGGGCTACCTGTTAAAAAGCCCCTCAATCCTTGCCTTCTAAAACATCATAAAGTCTCCATAATGACCCTTTACATTTTAGAAGATTTTTATTATATCTGAGACTCATTCATGAAAGTTATGATTCCAGTAACTTTTCACTTATAATATTGGAAATCATATTGTCAATTGTGTTAAATTTGACATAATATTTTTTTCTCTTTTCATATATCTAATAAGACAAATAGAAAACATTTATGCAGGTTTCTTACTCTATGTCAGACTTTTACATCAATTATCTCACCTAATCCTCACAATAACTCTATTTGTGCCCATTACTCAGATGAGAAAACATGAATTGAGAAGCAAAACAACATTGCTCCAGATCACACAGCTGGCGAATGGCAGGACTAGGATTTGAAACCAGATGTCACCAAAGCCTCTGGTCTTCAAAAATTTGCAACATTATGCTGAGGTCCCATGGTCCCTTGAAACAGCAAGGATGGACCGGCTCCCGGAAAGGTCCCACTAGTAACACAGTCCCATTGGGGGCATTTCAGAAAGGCAAAGCATTGAGGACAATTGATTCCTTTAGTCTACCTCCCAGATCTTCAGTACAAATTAGTATCTGCCTGCTTGCCAAGGCAAATGGAAATTGCACAAAAGGAAAATGAGTTAGTAGTTTTGCATTTCCAGGGGTAGTGTACTGAAGTAGTTACTACATCTTGGTACTGGACCCTTGTCCTTTGAAAAGTGGGTAATAAACAGCTGTGCTTACGTATCAGGTTTAGATTTTTAAAATAATGTGAAGTCTAGAGAGCTTTTTTAAATTTTGGTGATGACTGTTTAAGGAGACCCCTCTTACTTCCCCAGCCCTCTCTACCCCAAAAGAAGAAAATATCAACTACCCTACTACTCATAGAAGCATCTGGATTTTCTTCCTTACCTGGTCCTGCACAAATCAGACATCTCTGGGAATTTTTCAAAGTTAATTTGTTCCCAAAGGGAGAGCAAAGGAATGACATGCTTTTATGTCCATTTGCTGATTTAAACCAAGAATGATGTTTCTAGATAGCAGTAGGAGTTGAGTATGTGGCTGGCTGCAGCATGCAGTCCCTTCATTTTATTAGAACATCATCCTGCAGACTGTGGTTGTCAGATGTCATCCTAAGTATGTGTTTAGTATATCTCAGTTTTGAACTTTGACCTTAATTTAATCTAGACAGGCCATATGCAGCTACTTGCTTTTAAACAGTGACACCAGCATTCCTCTTGTGTCAGTGTTTCAAGTCAAACTCCTTGGGCATCAAATATTCCCAGAAACAGTCTAGTAAGTCTAGTATTTCCAGACTTAATTTTTTTAAGTCATCACTGATGGTTCTTGGAAAGAATGATTAAACTAGAATACTAAAGTGAAATGTCTAAGGCTGATTATGACTTTTAAATGACTTTAAAAAGGGTATTTTGCAATACTCTGATCCAGTTCTTCCTCTCATGTTAAGTAATATATATTGCTTCTCTCTCTCTCTCTCTCTCTCTCTTTCTCTCTCTCTCTCTCTCTCTCTCTCCTAGGAACAAGCCTTTGATTCCTTAGCCCTCTCTTGTTATTCCATCTCCAGCACTATGCTAAAACTGCTTTGTTAAAGTCACCAGAAGATTCATATTGCTAAAAACCAAGACTTTTTTTTTTTCAGATACTTGTTGTTATGGTTGTGAATTCAATTAAGTTTCTCATCCCCTTATGTATAAGGCAAAACATACAGAAATTTCAGCCAAATGAGGTGCTCCCCACCATGGCAGGACAGATGCAGCACAAGGCGGAGGATTTTTCCGAGTCCTCAAAGTCCCTAACAGGCGTATTGATGCCAGCGAGTGTCTCTGCACCAGTGAAATCTTGCTAAATTTGAGACGCTTAACTCTGTGCAGTGTCAAGTCATTTTATATTTAGAACTTACATCACCATTTAGCAAGCACCTATACACCTTTCTTTAAACTGTTTCTGGCTTTTGTTTCTATGTCAGAACACTCCTGATATTCTTTCAACTTTTTTTGGCTGTTCTTTGTTGGTCTCTTATGTCAGCTTCTCTTAGTCTACCCAACAATTAAATGTTGGTCTTTCTCAGAATTCTGCCGTGGGCCTGCACTCTTTGCTCTCTACACTTTCCCCTGAGAAAATATCACTGAATTATCTATACACTGAAAAATCCCAAATTTGTATTTCTGGTGAAGATCATGTTTTTGAGTAATAGGTCAGATCTGAATATGGAACTGTCTATAGGACATTTCACTTGGATGTCTCAAAGGCATTTCCAAATCATTCAGATGTCTGAGACTGATCTCATGATCTGGTTCCTTATGACAGTATATGGCTCTATTATTTATCAAATTACTCAAGTCATAAACCTGGGAGTCATCCTTGACTCTTACTTCTCCCTCATCTCTCACATCCAATCAAAAACTCAATCAACTTCCCAGTAGAGAAAGTGGCCTTGCCCACAGATGTAAACATCTTAGTCCCTGGGACAAGAATACCTCTCTTATGGGTTATCTATTACCAAACACTGAACTGAAGAAAGATCATCACAGCTGTGACAAACACCCACCTAGTGATGATAGTTAACCAGCTGCTGACCCACCAATAATAATATGAGTTGCAGGTTCTGTGCAGTTCCTGGCACTAACACCAACTCCATGTTTTCCCTCTCACAGATGTATGACACATGGAACGCTCCTTACTCAAGTCCTTACTCAGATTTCATAGTCTAAGCAAGTATTCCAGTCCTTGGAACATTTACTAATATATAGTTTTTTCCATCAGCCTTTGCGGGCTGGTTAATGTGAGCCACTGATGACAAATAGATCTATGTTGTAAGTGTTGATAAACTCCAGTTTCTACATCTACAGGGCTGAGAGCCAGATCATAGGCTGTGGTAAATTCACCAAGATAATCCATCCTATGGGGCCCCTTGAAAGGTAGCCAATTGATCTTGCCTGGAGATACCCATGTGCTTTCCATTTGAAATGTCTCTGAGGTCTTCTTGGGAAGATGCCTAAAGCTCTTGAAACATTAGGTTTTTGTTTTTTTTCAAAAAATACTGCTTGACTTAGTATAAGACATGCACAAACTTCCTTTAGTGATGGGGATTATTTATAAAAATATGCTGGAATCTCTGATAACAAAGGGAGTTGCTTCACCAGTCATTCAGAGCACCTGGATCTGGTGTTACTACACCGGTACAGGTAGTGACTACACAGAGAGTTAAGAATGTGGTTTTCCTCATAAGAGCAACCTGAGTACAAATGCCTTTGTTCATCTAACATTTTATCCTCCCCCTAGAGAGGACTAACCCCCAAATAAAACATGCTTTTGTGGTCAGGTTTATAGCAAGTCACCTAAGAGACTGGTCCAGATACAGTTGGCTCTGGCACACACAGTGCCTGTTCAGTCCAGTCCATCATGGCCAGAACACCACGCTGGGCTCACTGAGAGCAACCTTTAGGATCATTGTGGCTTGCACAGCAAAGAACTGACCACTCCCTGTGTGTGGCAGGCATTTTACTAGTAAGGCTTCAAGGACTCTCCTATGGCATCCAGTAGAGACCCCAAATGCTTTAGGAACTTAGTTAAGAAGTAATGAGGCCAAAATAGAGGACTTTGAGGAAGAAACCACATTCCCTGAGTGTGAAGGGTGAAGGCAGGGCATCCCAGAAACAGACAAGCATTAAAAGCAAAAATGAGTTTTAAGGAGACCAGATGCAAAGAGCAGAGGGTACAAATCAGGCCATAGTTGGGAATTTTCAAATGGAGGGTTATTGACAGATTGTGGAAGGCCTGGCAGCCAGGAGAAGGTGTTTAACCTCGTTGGGGTTGGAAAGAGGTCGCATCTGGAGGACAGGTTGGAGAATGGAGACCAAGAACCAGGAAGACCAACAGTGACTACCGTGATTACCAGAGTCTAACTAAGGATGTGAACTAAATTGGTTGCTGTAAGAAAGAGAGGCTGAAAGGAAAATGCTACAGTGGAAAATAACCCAATTCATAGTTATAATCAGCAGCACGCAGAAGAGAGTGTAGGGCCTCACTCGGTGGGGCCCATAAAACACTCATAAATACCTACCTTGGGTTTCATTTCATCACAGATTTGACTCAAAATTCTGGAACATTTTGCTGTTTCTTATCTGAGCTGAAGAACTTTTTGAAAAGGAGAAAGATTTCTAGGCTTCTGGAAAATAATAGTGGAAAATAACCCAATTCATAGTTATAATCAGCAGCATGCAGAAGAGAGTGTAGGGCCTCACGCCATGAATCTCTCGGTGGGGTCCATAAAACACTCATAAATACCTACCTTGGGTTTCATTTCATCACACAGATTTGATTCAAAATTCTGGAACATTTTGCTGTTCCTTATCTGAGCTGAAGAACTTTTTGCAAAAGGAGAAAGATTTCTAGGCTTCTAGAAAATAATTGACCAAGGGGGCTAAGAAATTATCCTGGCTCTTGCCCTTTCCCTATCCTTCATATTAATTAGTCACCAAACCCTGCAGATCCCAATCCTTCCTTATATCTGCCCCTTTTCTTCATGCTCACTGCCTCTTTTCTCATTGCTACATTTGGCTTTACTTTTTAAAAAAATTGACGAGGGAGAGAGGGAGAGAGAGAGAGAGAGAGAGAGATTTATTGTTCCACCTATTTATACATTCACTGGTTGATTCTTGTATGTGCCCTGACCTGGGATCAAACCCACAACCTTGGCATATCAGGATGATGCTCTAACCAACTGAGCTACCCTGCCAGGGTTCATTACTACATTTGGGTTCCTACCATTGACATTGTCTAGTCTTTCCCCTTTCCAATCCATCCTCCATACTTCTAGCAATGAACTGATAAATTTTGTAAAACACAAGTCTGATTATGTCAATCCCACTTTAAAATATTCAGTGATTTCCTAATAAATACATTTAGGAGGAAGTTCAATTCCTTTATCTTAACATACAAAGGTTATCATGATTTGGTCCAGATGTTGCAGGCAGATGTAGTTTGTTTAGTCACATAGCATTTTAATACATTTGGGAAAATGCATATCAGGCTTCTTTTGAAAAATAACAAACAAAAAATATATGGCAATATTAGGCCTGCATCCACAGTAGCAACAACAGGCTAGGAATGCATCGAGCATTTGGACATGGTATGTGCTCTTTGGCTTATCAGTCTCCACTCTCCATGTTGTATTTTTCCCAGCCTGCTTCACTCATTGATCTCATCTGCTTAGCCTCTGTAAGCATTTTTGTTTGTGGCCTGTGGATATCCTCATATCATTTCTTATTACTTCTTCCTACGCAGCCTTAATTTAATGAACCACTGACAGTTCCTTCAATAGTTTTTATAGCTTCAAAACTGTGTAGCTTCGTGAATATTGCTTCCTCTGTTTAGGACAGTCTTCCTTTACCCCAACCCACTCCTTACCCGTTCGTTTAACACCAACTTTTCCTTCAAGACTCAGTAGAAGGGGCTCCTTCTCTAACTTTCCCTTAGTTCCCACACTGATTTTTTTTGCCCATTTTCTGTAGTTCTCAACTCTTATACTCTTACTTTTATTGCCCCCATCACACTCCATGCCTGCCCTTTACCAGTACCTATCATATTGTGCTGTAGTTAATTAGTATATTTTCCACACAAGACAATAAATTCCTTGATAGATTTGCATTTCCATTATTTAGCACAGTGTCTGGCATATAATAAGAGGTGAATAAATATTTGTTAAGTGAATGTTGTTGAAAAAGATTGTTTAGAGGTGTCGGGCAAAGCTAGACAGTATAAAGAAGAGTATAAAGAAAAATGGGGAAAGGGTGCATGGGGAAAAACAGTTAATAAGTGAAAAGAGAACTTGGGGAAGGAAACCAAAAGAACCAATTGGGATGAGAATTTAAGTTATACCCTGTCTTCGAGGCAAAGAGAGAAAAGTTTCAAGTTCCAAAGAAGGGATACGCAGAGCCATCAAAGCCCTAGAAATACCAAGGTCTGAGGAGCAGCATGGGTACTGAGAAAGACCAGGCTTTCAACATACCGGAAGTCCAACCCTCAGTTTCACCACTTTCTAGCTGTGTCAGTTCTAGAAATTTACATAACTCAAGTTATTTAACTTCTTTGAGACTCCGTTTCCTAATTTGTCAAATAGAGCCTCCTGTGGCAGGGAGGGAATAGAGACAAGAAGTCAAAACCAGAAAACTGTTCACATTCAAAACACTGTAAGACATTGGTACTCCTTTATCAGTGTGTAAGAGATTCATTCTCTCCCACTTCTCCATTGAACAGCATGTACCATTGAAACCCTCAAGACTTCAGGCCATGGACAATGGTAGCCAATGGAATTGACAGCGATGCCCAGCAGAAACAATGGTACCCAGTAGGAGTGGCAGTGGAGGACAATGATTGCACCAAAGTCCAGAGAAAGCAGTACTAGTGTCTGGCCATCTGCAGCAGCATGTGCACGGCCGACACAGAGGAACTCTGCACAGATGCTCACTAGTTGAATTGGTCTGTCCATGCATATGAGGCCCCATCTGAGGACTCCCAGAAATCCTTAGGGCAAGGAGGAAGTTTTGAAGAGCATTATGTGGTAAGAAAAGAGCCAGCAAAATTTAGGTCATATTACCATGAACTCAAGGTAATGTATGAACAAGCACCTGGCAGAGCACCTGGCACTTTGTGGGCACTTTATAGGAACCTCAGAAAAGATGCTGTGCATTGCTGCTGTCATTATGAGAAGAGCTTATTATCACAAAGAAACTGGTCACATAATCTGCTTTCCACTTGCTTTTCAGAAGCAGTGTGTCACCTTTTTTGTGCCTATGTTTACTTAGATTTAAACAATTCAACAAAAAAACAAAACAGGTTTTGTGTCCAGCTGGTGTGGCTCAGTGGTTGAGCATCGACCATGAATCAGGAGGTCATGGTTCAATTCTTGGTCAGGGCACATGCCTGGGTTGTGGGCTCAATCCTCAGTGGGAGGCACGCAGGAGGCAGCCAATCAATAATTTTCTCACATCATTAATGTTTCTACCTGTCTCTCCCTCTCCCTTCCTCTCTGAAATATATATATTTAAAAACGGGTTTCTTCTGCATACCTGTTTGCCCATCTACTTTCTACGTACTTTATTCTTTTCTCCAACTTGGATTTCAATGTTGCAAAATGTCAGAAAAGTCCAAAAGAAAGATTTCACTTCTCTTAGCCAATAAAACCTACTTTCTGGTCTTATTTGCATTGCAAAATGTGCAAAATCAGCTTTGTCTTGAGATTTCCCTCCAAATATTTGAAATATTGACAACAGACATTTAGTGAGGGCCCAGCAGGATCTTCAGTTTCCCTGTCTCTTCACTAGGAACTGGAGTATTTCATCTACTCCACGTTTGACCTGAAGGAATAATTGAGCTCCTTCATGCTTCTAATGGTCTCTAATGATAACTTTCTCACTCAATAAACAAAAGAGAACAAATTATAAGAATACGCATCATTTAATTTAAAAATTACTCATATTATTTTTATATTCTTATCTTGATAACAATTTGATTATAAACTATATTATCCAGTTTTAATGTAAATATTCACAATTTTAAAATATCAACTTTACCATGTTCTACAAGGTTCTCAAAGGAAAGAACAATTAAATTTTATTTTGAAATATTGAAAAATATTTTTAAGAGTTATTTTACAATGCTTATGGGATCTCTTAAAATCGCTTGAATAATAGGCCTCCATAAATTTGCAGAGTCAATATATGTTTTTTTCAAAAGTGACCTATAAATATATTATAAAGGTAGAGTGGTATATATTTAAAAGAGGAGCTGTAATGCATGCACATAAAATTCTTATTTAAATTAATAAAATAATAGAACTACATTTTCTAATAACACAATATTTCCTCCATAAAACTAAAGGTTTCCAATGAGGACAACCAATGAAATCCTCTAGTAACAAGAAGGCAGAGAGTTGTTCTAAACTTTAGAGTTAGCTCATCCGGTTCTAGATGCCGAGTTGGCCTGCTGACTCTCCTCTGACCATTCTAGGACCTGATCTCCTAATTCTGAAGAAAGCAAGAGGAGTTTCAGGGACCAGCGTAGTGGACTGCAGCAGAAAATTGGTATTGACTAGGAATTATCTTGGCTTCAGATTTCTTATTTTTGGTCTTCAGAATCTAATCAGCTTCACAAGACACCAAAAACACATACAGATGTGCTATCTATGGCTAACAAACACAAATTTGATCATTTTGCTAAAAACTATCCTAATGAAAGATCGCATCAATGGTTGAAAAAGAGGATTTTACCTAGGTGGTATATATTTATTTTATTCGTGGGTAATTAAGAACTCTAAAAATGTTGGTATGAAACATAGAACATCAGGTGATTTGAGATTATCTTTGGCACTCCAAATTGAATGGGTAAAGGGTTCTGAAACCACAGTGATAGATGTGGATAGTGAAACAAAGAGGAAATGGCTAAGTAGCATATACCCTTAATATTGAAATTATGATGTTTGTATTTTTATAATGCTGTTAACGTATACAGTCTTAGAATTATAAACAAAGATCTTCCTTGATCCCAGAGTCTTGGGTGATTTCATCGATTGCATTACATGAGGAAAAACCTTGATAATTAAGGCTTCTGGTGTCTACAGCTTAGTTCTAAATGGGAACATTTGAACAGACTTACATGTAAGCTAGAAATAGGGTGACCACATAATTTATTGTCCAAGCCATGAGAGTTTGGAGAGAGAAAGGGAGCACTAACCAGATGGCATGTGAGAAAAGGAGGAATAAATGAGGCATAAAGTAGGACCATCTCAGGCAAACCAGTGGGTGCTGCTTCTAGTCTAGCTGGAGACAACCCCCTTCTCCCATTTCAGCTTCTCATGGACATTTCCCAATTTCAGCCCTGTCACACCCCCATGGCACTGAGGTGGTACTGAAGGAGAAGTCCATATTTTATTCCTACACTAATTTTCCTCCTAATTCAAAGAGGCTGGCTTCATCTTCTCCTTGAGATTTCTGCACTGGTAACCTTCAGCACTGCTGACATGTCCAACATCAATAAATCATCTATCTGCCTTCCAACATTACATACAACATGTTCGTCAACTACTAGGGAAAAGATGAGAGACTTTCAAAGACTAAAGACAAAGGAGATTGTAGGTTATGGCCTAGTGACTCTGTTTAAATGTTGTGGGATGATACTTATGGAATAGTAATAGAAGATTTTTCTCTGACACATTCCCTCCTTTTGCCTCAGGGAAGGGGAATTACAGAAGAAAGTAGATTTTGAAAGAGTCTCTTCTTAGCTTTTGAGTTTCAAAACCTAGGCCCTGAGGTGAATTGAACAGATTCAGGGCAGGTTTTGGTTTTTGGTTTTGTTGCTTTTAAAGCAAAAGAAGAAAAGAAACAAAGATAAGAGCCTGATTTCAGTCCTGGAGGGTGGGAAGGAGATGAAAGAAGACAAGAATCAAGGAATGTGCCTTAACCGGCTTGGCTCTGTGGATAGAGCATTGGCCTGTGGACTGAAGGGTCCAGGGCACGTACCTTGGTTGCGGGCACATCCCCTCCCCAGTAGGGGGTGTGCAGGAAGTAGCTGATTGATGTTTCTAACTCCCTATCCCTCTCCCTTCCTTTCTGTAAAAAAAAAAAAAAATCAATAAAAACATATTTTTAAAAAAGAATCAAGGAATGCAATAAAAGCTTACAGTGGTTCTCAACCTTCTGGCCCTTTAAAAACAGTTCCTCATGTTGTGACCCAACCATAAAATTATTTCCATTGCTACTTCATAACTGTAATGTGGCTACTGTTATGAATCATAATGTAAATATCTGATATGCAGGATGGTCTTAGGCGACCCCTGTGAAAGGGTCGTTCGACCACCAAAGGGGTCGCGACCCACAGGTTGAGAACCGCTAGTTAGTCCTTGAGAAAAAGACTCTGCACATCCTCCCACACATCCTCGCACATCCCTCAGGTGGAATTGAATCCTGTGGTGATCTATTATAGAAACTGGATAGCTTCAAGAGAGTCAACAACAGAGGTAAGGCCCTGCAGGTGGCAATACCCTGGAGAACTAGCACCTTAGGTAGCCTCCCCGACATGCCCCAGTGTGGTGCCGAAACCATGGAATGCCTTCTATGTGCCCCGGAGGGCCCAGAACTGATGAAAGACCCTAACAGATTACAGGGTTTCCACTGCCCAGTATGTTGTGGGGACACCTGACTGAACAGCAGAACAATTGTTGCTGCCCAAGAAGAGGGACCAGAAAGGGCTTTAGGAATGAGCTTCAGAGGTGACTCAATAAGAGCCGCATAGAGCATGGACTGAGGACCCTCTGAGGTGATGGTAGCCCCAGCGGATGTCAGCTTGGTCAGATGATACCAAAGATCTAAGGTCCAACCCCAACCTCACACCCTGGCATTCCTAGAACATAGGTACAACCTTGGGAAAAGAGAGGAGAAACCCCGATTTCAATGAAATTATGGTTATGCTGTCCACGGGGAGACTCAAAATAAAACTTAATTTGAGCTAGAAAAAAATAAAGACATTTATATATGTTTTTATATCTGTGTTTGTGGATGAGATTTGAACCCAGTACCTATAGACAAAGATATACAAGATGACTGAATCATAGTGCCATCAACTGAAAAAGAATAATGGAAGAAGAATGTAAACGAATACAGCTTTGAATCCAGACCTCCTCCATTCACTCAATGAATTAAAATATCTCCCCTCTCCTTCCATTCCTTCTAAAGCCACCTCAATACATATACCCCATTAATGAGTCCTTCCAATTCTACTTCCTTGACATCATCCTCTTCTTTCTCCATTGTCACTGCCTTAGCCTAGGCCCTCTGTGTATGTGTGTTCCCCCATGTCCCGTGTGGTTCAGGGTTCAGGATCTGGAAGAGGAGCCGCACACAAATGAAAGAGAAGAGACAAGAGATAATTTGGAAATATTGGGAGGCCAGGCGAGCAAGTCTAACTCAAGGGGAAGGACTTCCACTGGTGCCCAGGCCTCGCCAGCCTTTTATTCAACTTTGGTTAAACATAAAGCCCTTAGTCAGGCAGGTAATTGCAGTAACAGACAGGCTATCTTAAAGATCAGTAAATATTAGAAGGATTTACTCTGAGACAATTTGATCAGGAAATAGCTTGAGCCCCCATTGTCAGGACTAGACAATCGGTGCATAACTCAGGCCCTTGCCATGGGTTCAAAGTTCACCATTGTTCCGGGATCCTTGTTTGTACTTCTCTGCTAGTGAAGACAATGGGCAGTTTCCCACAGCCCTCATCATTTCTTCTTTGTACTAATATACAGTATAATAACTAGAGGCCCAGTGCATAAATTCATGCATCAGTGGGATCCCTCGACATGGCCTGCTGGGATTGGGCCGAAACCGGTAGTCCAATGCATCCTGCCACTTCTGCCTGCCGCTCCCGCTCATCCTGGCCCCACCGCACCTGCTGCGGGCTTGTGCCCAGTCAGTCCTGATTGGCAGAGCCTCATGCCACCACAGTGGCGCTTGCCAGCTGTGAGCCCTGCATCTGGTGCCCGTTGGTCAGCTGAGTGGCGCTCCCACTGTGGGAGCACATTGACCACCAGGAGGCAGCTCCTGTATTGAGTGTCTGACCCCTGGTGGTCAGTGCACGTCATAGCGACCAGTCGATTGGTCATTTGATCGCTGGGGGTATGGGGATCCCTTGGCCCAACCTGCACCCTCTCCAATCTGGGATCCCTCAGGGGAGCCCTCTCCAATCCGGGAGTTTCTGTCTGTCTTTGCAATTATATGAGTGAATTGTCTGAGACTCCCAACTCAGTTTGGTTTGTTGTTCACAGAATAATAGAGGCTTTTTTTTTTT